>NW_026652292.1:64031539-64239310 GCF_009828535.3 Hylobates moloch | reverse complement strand
CAACAGTACCCGGAATGTGATGTTCCCCTTCCTGTGTCCATGAGTTCTCATTGTTCAATTCCCACCTATGAGTGAGAACATGCGGTGTTTGGTTTTTGGAATATGAAATTCTATATGGGAAGAGTTTAGGAACATGATGCTGTGTCTGGGAAGAGTTTAGAAACATACACAATAAGAGACTGGTTCCTGATTGCAGTCTGGAGAATACCCAAGACTGGTAGAGGATTGGTACAGCACCCCATGTGTGCAGAGAATGTGATGTAGCGTGCCTGGGAAAAATGGGTACAGCTCATCCCGGGTCCATGAAACACTCAGGGGATGTCAGAGAAAATCCTTATGGTTTTTTGTGAAGAACAATAGAAATTCTAAGGCTTCATGAACAGCTGAAAAGTCTAACATAAAGGGGCTGTGCATCCTCCATGAAGGCAGGGCCACAGTGAAGCTAAATATACACTCCCTGGAAAATAATAAGAACAACATACTCAGAAACAACCACGTCAGAGTGGGATCTGGGACCCCCTTCATAACCATAAACACAGGTATGAAGTATTTTTCTCCCTCCTTACTCTGCCTCACATACCAGAGGAGCTCAGTCATAAATGAAACAGGAAAGGAAGTAGAGAGTTTTGAACCCGAAATGTGATTGGGAATTTCAACGTCCTAAGTTTAATACCTAAAATTAATCAGAAAGTTCTAGAAGATTCCCAATATGTGAATGGAGGCAAAGAAGCAGGGGAGGTACACAGTAAAATTGGAGACAGTTTGTAAAAGAAATAAAACCATCTTGTGTTTATGCTCCAATGAATCGAGGTATTTCAATAAACTGGTATGTTTCTGTTAATCATAGATTTTTTTTATCTTGCCTAATATGAGTCATTACATGCCTACACTCCTTCAGGGTTAAGATTCTGCCTTACTTATTTCTGTAACAGCAACCTTGTTGCTGACATATTGACTGACATTCATCAAGTACTTGTTGAAGAACTGCTGTGCACATAAATTCAAATCTCCCTTAACAAAAGGTTAAAGAAACAATCATGGGAGTACAATGCCACCACTAGTGCACCTGTGCTTGGTAATTACCCTCTCTGCATGTACAGCTTTCTCTGATACATTGTAGAAGATCTAAACTAGGAGACTTCTAATAACTTCTACCATTTACTGTGGGGTTTGCTATGTGGATGTTATCCTATTTATTCCACACAAAAGCCTACGGTGGTATTATTCTTTCCATCTCACACATAGGACAATGAAAGCTTTCAGAAGACAGGGGCTTGCTTCAAGGTCATACTGCTAGTAAGAACTGAACATGAGACTTCCCATCCCAAGTCTTTGAGATTCCAAATCCTGCTCCTATTCCACCCTCCCACATTTTTCATAGTGCCTCATCCCTGAATTTGGAATAAGATCAAGGGTAGCACACATACCCCCTACTCTATCAAACATTCACTGGCCATCCATGGGATCAATATATTGGCCTGGAAAGTCCAAAGACAGACACAGTGAGCACAAATGCCTCAAATCCGGCATCACCCTGGGGAGTTAGTTACAGGAAATTGCTTTCTTCCCTTTCTTCTTTTTTTCTTCAGCAGTTAGTTCTAAGACACCTAGTATAAACCATTTGCATTTTCTCTGCAGCGGAGGAGACCCTAACCCCCTAATCATCAAGGAAACACATATAGGCTGAACAGCAGCCTGCTGGTGGGAGATGCAGCAGGTGAAGGTGAGCAGAGGAATCAGTCTATGAAAACTTGAAGCTCTCAGCCCCATTCAGCTCTCAACCACTCAGGGAGGACTGAGGACACAGAAAGGACCTGCAGAGGTTAAGCCATTACCACAGTGGATGAAAATATCCCTACACTGTGGTGGAGAAAACAGGCGTTTTTCATCTGTATCAGGAATGGGGTTCTACTAAGTTTGCATTGGAAATTACACAATTGAATCCCCTGTAAGTCATCTCTGTACTCTGCGCAGGCCAGTGATTTCTAAATGTAGACCACATAGGATGTGGCCGAACTGCCAGGATATTTTCAGGGACACTGAAACAGCTCCTTGATAAACCCCTGCATAGCCTGGAGCCCAAGAGGAGAGAGTTTGAGCCCTACTCAAAATCATGTCCAGGTTAAATAACAGCTAAGAGTTGACTACCTCTTATGGACCATGCCCTGTTTTAAGCACTTTAATTAATTTAGTGAATCCTCCCAACAAGCCCATAAAGAAATACCATTATTACATCCATTTATCCCACCGAGCAACCTGAAGAAAACGGGGCTTAAGTAATTTTCCCAGGGTCACGGTTATGGACTGATTATTTACGTCTCCCCCAAATTCACATGTTTAAATCCTAACCCCTAGTGTGATGGTATTAGGAGGCAGGGCCTTTGGGAGGTCATTCAGACATAAGGGTGAAGCCCTCCTGGATGCGATTAAGGCCCTTATAAAAGAGGTCCCAGGGAACTTGGTTGCTCTTTCACCTATGTGAGGATACCTTGAGAAATTGGCCATTTATAGCCCAGAAGAGCCCTGTATTAGTCAGGGTTCTCTAGAGGGACAGAAATAATAGGATATATATAATATGTGTGTGTGTGTGTATATATATATATATATATATAGAGAGAGAGAGAGAGAGAGAGAGAGAGAGAGAAAGAGGAGTTAATTATTAACTCAGCTGATCAGAGTGTCCCACAATAGGCCATCTGCAAGCTGAGGAGCAAAGACAGCCAATCCAAGTTCCAAAACTGAAGAACCTGGGGTCCGGTGTTTGAGGGCAGGAAGCATCCAGGGCAGGAGAAAGATGTAGGCTGACAGGCTAGGCCAGTCTAGTCTTCACATTTCTCTGCCTGCTTTATATTATAGCCATGCTGGCAGCTGATTAGATGGTGCCCACCCAGATTAAGACTGGGTTTTCCTTTCCCAGCCCATGACTCAAATGTTAATCTCCTCTGGCAACACCCTCACACACAGACACACCCAGGATCAATACTTTGCATCCTTCAATCCCAATCAAGTTGACACTCAGTATTAACCATCACAAGGCCCCTCACCAGAACCAGCCATACTGGCACTCTGATCACAGTTTTCCAGCCTCCTGAGCTGTGAAAAATAAATGTTTGTCATTTAAGCCACCGGGTCTACGGTATTTTGTTATAGTGGCTGGAATTGACTAAGACAGTCACACAGCTAGGAATTAGTGCAGCTGGGATTTGAACCCAGGTGACCTCATTCCTAAGAGCTACATCATACTCAAGTGAGTAATATCTCTGCTTTTACAGGTCCTAGTTAAAATTCACAGAAGCGTTATTTTCTGTGGGGCTATCTAATTAAGAAGTGAACTCAGAACTTGGCTTGATGTTTCCGTACAGTGTGTAGCCCTGAGTAAACAATGTGTTATGAAGAAGCCCACAGAGGAAATTTTGCAAGACAGTCTATTTCTCCTTTTACCTTTAACTTGGATAGTTTATTTTTAAATGAAAAATGCTGTCTGCCCATTAGAAAATAATTTAGGCAAACATTTCTACCATTCTTGTTTCAATATACGTTATCCAACATGTGTGATATTTATAGACTACTTCAATTGGGGTAAGAAGTATTCCTGGGTTGACGTTCACGTGGTGAAAATGTATGCTTTGGGGGCATATAAAGATACCAGAGCATTCTTAATTTATCCCATTATCTTTTAATTAAATTGCCCTCTATTATTATTTTGAGAAGTAGAATTGTGAACTTATTAAAACATAGAATTGGGCATCCAGTACTTTTGTCATAATCACTGCATCTTCAATTCATGTGTCCTTCAGAGCTTTATCTCTTTTGTGCCTTTAATTACTAAAACTACACCTAGCTTTGAAACACAGTACTTCTTCCACAGGGCAACATCCAACAGGGGCATCCAGTGACATCCAAAATATTTTCAGTGAATATTCTAAGCGAGAAACAGAACAGATATACTTTTCTCAATATTAATACCACACACTAAGAATTATTTCCATGTAATTTAATATAAACTATCTCATTTTATTGTGTATACAACTGCCTTCATGTGAAAAATGGGACCAATAATAAAATAGTCCCTTTAATTCCCACATATGGTTGTGGTAAGGATTCAATGAATTTATGACATAAACTTCATGAACGGACTTAACACATAGCGTGTCCTATCAAGTGTCAGCTCTTGCTCTTTTTCTTTGCTCTCTCTACTTGGAGGCTTCACAAGAATATCAAAAATAACATATCTAAAACCGAATTCATCCTGTTCCCTGGGACTACTTGCCATGCCTCTACTCCCCTAACTCCTCTAACTCAGGAACAACATCATCATATCAAAAATCTGGTTGTAGGGCTGTCATCTAATTATTCCTTGCTTGCATTGCCCAATTGCAAGTCTCAGAGTGGCTACCTCAAAAATATATCTTGACTATTCATTATCTTCACCCAAAGAACCACCTCCTCCAATTTGGACTACTGAAATGCCTTCCTAAGTGCTCTCTCCAATTTCATTCTTAATCATCTCTTACCTTTCTCTTCATAGCAGCCAGAGTAATTTCTACCCATGCAATGGATGGAAGTTGTTTCAATGATGTGTCTTTCTCAGATGTTCCAGAACAATCTGGAAAGCATGTGTGAATTGTACAAAAGCATCCTCATCCATGGAGAGCATTGTAATAATAATAAAAAAAAAAGCTCCGTTTAATAGTTCTTAGAAGCAGCTGTCTTTCAAGGCACGATACCAACTCTACCTCCTCTAGAGGGTGATGGGGAAACATAGTAGTTTTGAGAGACAATTTAAACACTAATTACTTCAACATGTGTCTGTTATAGTTACTGCTGCATTAATAGAGGCAAATAAGTTGACAGGTGATTGTAAAATACAAGACTATTTTAATATAATATGTGTTAGGATATTTTACTTCAGTCTACACATAATCATCCCCCATGCCAATTGACTGAGGAGATTCATTTAACACTTCAGAGACTCCAGGAAAAAAAAATTGCAGGCACCACATTTTTTAACCTCTTTATGGGAGCTTTCTAAGTGAATAACATTACTGTACAAAATGTTTTAGGCAAATATGTGTAGAGCAAAATACATTTTCACCTGCCACCGTATATTCTGCAGCCTCAACTTTTTTTTTCTTCTAGAGACAGAGTCTTGCCCTGTCACCCAGGGTGGTGCACTCATAGCTCACTGCAGCCTCTAACTGCTGGGCTCAAGCAATCTTCCGGCCTCCTGAGTAGCTATGACTAAAGGTGCATGCCACCACACCCAGCTTACAGTATATTCTTTATGACTAATCCTTTCTACCCAAAGCAGTAAAAGAAAAAAAATAAGACAAAAAATGCAAACTGCTCCTCAAATGCTCCTACCCTTACCCCATCCATCTGTAGCAAAGTGGCTAAAATAATGAGCTCTGGAGATAAATCCTACCTCTACTAGTTACTACCTGTCCAACCATAGGCAAAATTCTCCATTCCTCTAATGTTAAAAGCGTTAGCTGCAAAGTGGGGATGAAAAAAAAATCGTAATATGTATTTCATTAGATTATTGAGTGGATTAAATAAGTTGATATTTGTAAAGTACTTAGAACGTTGCTTAGCACATACTACAAAATATATGCATTTGCTTATTTTTATTCCTGTTGCTAAGGTATAAATATTTGTGTCCCTGAAAATCCATGTGTTGAATACTAACATTCAAGCTGATGGTATCAGGAGATGGGGTCTTTAGGAGGTGACTAGATAATGAAGATGGAGCCCCCTATAAGGGGATTAGTGCCCTTATTAAAAAAGGGGGGGACACTATTCACCAACTGCAGAGAGCTAGCTAGCCCCTTCCACCATATTAGGTTACAGCAAGAAGACTGGTTCTCACTGGACATCGAGTCCAGTTTGATCTTGAACTTCCCAGCCTCTAGAAACTGTGAGAAGTAATTTTCTGTTATTTATAAGGTACCAAGCTTATGGTATTTTGTTAAAGAATCCTGAATGAACTAAGACACCTATGGTCTTTATTTTTTATATGTCAATGCCTCTGTGCTAGATGAGGTGATTAATTCTATAGGTTGTATGTGTGTGTGTCTGTGTGTGTTTACCACTGTCAAGTGCTATATTTAGTATGAGCATGCACTGATAACAGTGACTTGATATGATTTAGTCATAAATAATATTCCCTGGAGCCAGGTTAAATGTAAATATGCATCAATTTTGGTAATTTGAAATGACTTAGTCCTCAATAATATTCACTCATCTTTTTCTTTTCTCTTTTCCTTTTCCTTCCTTCCTTCCTTCCTTCCTTCCTTCCTTCCTTCCTTCCTTCCTTCCTTTTACTGTCCTTCTTTCTTTCTCTTTCTTTTCTTTTAGACAGGATCAGTCTCTATCACCCAGGTTGGAGTGCAATAGTACGATCATAGCCCACTGTCACCTCAAACTCTTGAGCTCAAGTGACCCTCCTGACTCAGCCTCATGAGCATATGGGACTACAGGTGTGTGCTACTACACCTGGGTAATTTTTTTATTAATATTTTGAGACAAGGTCTTGCTATGTTGTCCAGGCTGGTTTCAAACTCCTGGACTCAAGCGATCCTCTTACCTCAGCCTTCCAAAGTGCTAAGATTACAGGTGTGAGCCACTGTGCCTGGGCTTTTTTGCTTTTTGACACCTTCACATGGAGGCTTTGAAGTACTCTTTTAATGATATATATTGGATAATGTATTTCTTCCTTAAAACATTAACATGGATTTAGACTACCCAAACTGTATAATATTTCTGCCATGCTTCTTTGCCAACATTTTTTCCATCCTGTGAGGGGGTTCAGGTTTGGTATGAGTCTGAGCCTCTCTCCTCCTCCTTTATTTTCTCCACTTTTGAAAGAATGGAGAGACATAGACATATGTGGGTGGTAGTGTGGGAAGAATAAGCTGGCATGCTCTTCTCTGCTCACTCCTATTTTCACCTGCCTCACTGTGGTAGCCTTTCTTTGCTCCAGCCCTTCTTATGGATGGGTTAACAGTGTCTATCATTCTTGGGGTTAGGGTGTGAGCCCATTTGGCTGTCACACTAAACAGATGTTTTGGCTTCCATGTTTTCCCTATCATTTCCCCATGTTTGTCCAGAATCAGGTAAGAATGAGGTGCTATTTATTGTGTGTCCCCTAGACATTCCCAAAAATGTTTATGTGACTGTAAGCTCTTGCATCTGATTTTTCCTGAAGTGTTGTCTCATTGAGCTTCTTTCTGACTTATGCAGTAGCCACTATGACTTTTTTTTCTTATGCTTCTTTCAATTCTGTGAATATATCAAGTTCTTTTTCATTTTTGGCTTTTACACCTGCTAATATTTTGCCTTTTTACTCTTCACTTACTTAACACTTATTTGTTCTTTAGGTTTCATTTTAAATATCAATTCTTCAGGGAAACCTTCTAAGTCAGTCTCTTATTATTCCCTTCCATACCATCTAATCTTTTTCTTCCTATCACTTGTTTGTTGAAATATTTTCTGTCTATCTCCATTATCAGATTCTAAGGGCCATGAAAGCAAAGAGTGCTGTCTGTTGGCTTGACTAGTGATATTTTTTTGTGTGCATCATGCATAGTGCCTTGCACAAAACAGGAAGTCAATAAATATTTGTTGAATCCATGAATGGCTTTTGTCTTAATTTACTTGAACAACCACAAATTCAACATATACTATGTGCAAAGAAATCACTTTGCTATGTTAGTTATGTGCTCCTGCCCTCTGGAAGACTGTTTTCCAATAGAGCCAGTAGCAGCCCAGCTTGAAGCTATCAGAAAGTCATCTTCTCCTTCTCCTAACTTGGGGAATTTCCATGCTTTATTTGACAAATAACAACCAGCAAAGTGCACATCAATACAGAACCACTTATTAAATGAGCAATTTAATTTTTTTGACAAAAATATGTCAAAAAGAGACTTCTATGTTAGATTTTATAACCACATGTAAATCACAACAGTATATGGAAAAACATTTAGATCATTATATTTCATTTATTTTGCGTAGTTTGTCTTTCCAACAATATGGAAAACTTCTAGGAGGCAATAGTCCTAATTTCATCTCTGTATTCTTTAAATGCTTAGTATTAGTTGGACAATTTGTAGGTATTCTGTCAACACATGTTGACTTTACTGTTGAGTACTGAAAAGTAAAATAAGGATGTTCTCATTACTTATGAACTCATATGTGAAGAGGAGCAGAGAGGCTTACATTTTAACCTCAGGAAAAATACTCAGCCACTTTCCCAACCCGCATAAAAATATAAAACAAATGAAAGATGCCTCACAAAATAAGTGGTATCCTAGATAATTTACTCATTGGTATAGTGGCAGCTCATTTCCCAGAACCTGTAATGACATTTGTTTTTTTATTTAAAGGATAAGAATACAGCAGTGTTCATGTTATCACTAGGGTAATAATTATTGTTGCAAAAAGCAGCTCCTATTCTTGTGGTTGTTTTAAATTGGGGATTTAGAGGTATAGGAAGAAATTATAGATTATTATTCTTTGCTTCTTAAGTGATGCACTCTTTATATACAACTGAAATAATTAATAGAAATTCAATCTTCGAGTTATTGTGACATATTTTAGGAAATCAGCAGTAATTATTTCCTATCTAATTTTTATAATCATTAGTAATCAGGTAAGAGTTTATCTTGTTTTGAAAATTAAATTTTATTAAGCTTATAAATTACATTACAACAAAGAAAAATACAGCAATTTTCTTATTACTAAATCAAAAACATTATCCAATTTTTTTAACTGGAAGTTTTCTTGGATGAATGAATACACAGATGGCATATGAATGGATGCCATCATATGATGAAAGGATCCATCATGAAAGGATGGATATGTAGACAAATATATGAATAAGCACCTGATATGTTTTGGCTCTGTGTCCCCACCCAAATCACACCTTGAATTGTAATAATCCCTAGGTGTCATGACATGGACCCTGTGGAAGGTAACTGAATCACACAGGTAGGTTTTTCTAGGGCTAATCTTGTGATAGGGAATAAGTCTCATAATATCTAATGGTTTAATAAGGAAGAGTTCCTCTGCACATGCTCCCTCTTGCCTGCCACCATGTAAGATGTCCCTTTGCTCTTCCTTCATCTCTACCATGATTATGAGGCCTCTCCAGCCATGTGGAACTGTGAGTCCATTAAACCTCTTTCCTTTATAAATTATGCAGTCTCGAGTATGTCTTGATTAGCAGTATGGGAACAGACTAATATTGCACTTAATAATATTCTCATCTGTATGTAACAAAATTGAAGTTTTGCACCTTTCCTTGATTGATTGATATGTATATCAATCTATTCGTATATATATATATATAGATTTATATATATAAAGCGTATAACTTTAATTTGTCTTAATAATCATGTATCACCTATTATTCTTGGTATTGCACCACAAGGAACACAAGTATGAAAAAGAATTCTATGAGATCTAGGGGTTCATATTCTAGCACAATGGAGGCCATATTTACAGAGACTAAGTTAAACTCCATACATTTTCCACAAACAAAATTTAACAATATTTAAGGAAATATTATTAAAGAACGCACAGAGCGCTGCAGGTTGTCTCTGCTTCTACTCATTGAAACAACTCACTCCTCCAGTAGCAGATGAGTTTTATCGAAATGCCTGGGCAATTTGAGGAAATGCTTTTTCCTTATCAGATACAACCCACAACAAATCACAAAAGGGTACTTTTTAATAGTGTTTTCAGGGAACGGGTCTACCGCTACCCTTAGGCTGACAATAATGCTTTAAGCTTTTCCTACATACATCTGCACACTTAAGAGAAAAGAATTTGGCTTACAACATTTTAAACTTCATTAATTAGGGTGCCACCATTACAAGGGTTATGGCACTCAGATAATGCCTAGGCTGCAGTTTCCATCTCAGTAAAGTAATGGTAGTAAGTGAACATATACTGTCCAAGATCATAATGAATATGATTTGTTGGGTCGTTGATTATATTAAACAGAAATACAAAAATTAATAGGACTTCCTAAGGGAGACCCTCAGTTATTCTGATATTGTTCTACTCATTCCCTTACCTTGGCTAATATTTTTTTTAAGACAAGCAATAAGAAAAAGATGAAAGAATCAACAATTCCTACCACATTGAGATGTGGAATCCTTGGCCTATATTACTTTTACACTCATGGAAGATGTTGCAACGTAATGGAAGGGGCATGGACTTGGGCCACAGGAAGAACTTGTTTCAAATTCTGGTCCTGACATTTCTAGTGGGGTTGCCCTATTTTTTAATCAGTAAAATTGGACTTAAAACCTATCTAAGGATTAGTATAAATGTGAAATAAATGATTGATGTAAAAACCTACCACAGTAGTTGGCACATAATAGGTGTTCGAAAATTGTTAAATGATTCTTACGTTGTAGCTGTTACAGAGGTAAAATTCAATGGATAGAATAGAAACCATTTACAATGCCTTGAAAAACTCAACTACGTCAGATTTAAAAACTGATTTGTATAATCACAAAAAGGAAAAGTAGGACAATCACATTAAATATTGTATAATCAGACTTTGCAAATTCAATCTGAATTTCTTTCTAATTAGTCAAAATTAGTGAGGTATGGTTGTTGCATCTCTTAACTACTGTATCACAGGGTCGGGTCATCACCTGCTTCTATTTATGTTTGCTGTTCCCATAAGGAATCCTCCTAGGTACAAGTCCCATCAATAGGAGCTGGAACACTGCCTAAATGAAAAATTTTATTTATTCCTTACTTCCTGAAGGAACTGCCACGGGGCCGGTCCTAATCAGCACTTCATTTTAATACATTATCATCGAGTTCTAAGGATTAATTTTATAAATGATTAATGAAAATACTTAATTGAATGTCACTCTCTGCTGCCTCCAGCTATTAAAGGTTGTTGCTCTCACCGATTCCAGATCGATGCTTTTTTAAACACTCAGCTTTGCAGTACTTTAAACTAGGTCTTCATTTAGAGACTCACCTGTGGCTCAAATAAAACAATCTGGGTTTTGAGTTATTGTTGTTGTTGTTTTTGGAATGATTGTACAATGCTTGACCAGCGACAGTTCATGTTGATTTCCTCCAACAGTTCATGTTTGCTTTCCTCCATAGAAACAGAAACTCGGCCGGGCATGGTGGCTCATGCCTGTAATCCCAGCACTTTGGGAGGCCGATGCAGGTGTATCACGAGGCCAGGAGTTTGAGGGCAGCCTGGCCAATGTGGTGAAACCCCGACTCTACTAAAAATAGAAAAATTAGCTGGGCGTGGGGGCGGGCGCCTGTAGTCCCCGCTACTCAGGAGGTTGAGACAGGAGAATCGCTTAAACCCGGGAGGTGGAGGTTGCAGTGAGCCAAGAACGCGTCACTGAACTCCAGCCTGGGCGACAGAGGGAGACTCCGTCTCAAAAAAAAAAAAAAAAAAAAAAAAGAAACAGAAACTCAGTTTGGGGGGGTGTGGCAAACGCTCCAGCTAAGCTGCAAGTTCTTGCACCCTTACAAGTGGTCATGTGGCATGGCTTTCGGCCAATGAAAAGCCTGCTTAGGATTTCTGCAAAAGTTTTGCTGTCCTTTTACAGGTTTTGCCCCTTCCTCTATATTGCTTCTGTTCTTTCCTCCTACCCAGAGCGTGAAGGAAGATACAGTGCAGCAGCTATTTTTGGATTAGGAGAATGAAGACTAAGGAGACTGGAATCGAATCAAGATTAATTCAGCAGTTACCATAATAGGCAGCAGCATGGATTTGGCCCATAGTCATTATTTGCTGACCCCTACTATAGACAAATGGATTAAGTTCAGCCCAGAATCAAGACAGAATAGGAAGGGAAATGATAATAGAAACTGTGCAACTGCAGAGGAGGAGAAAGGGTGCAAAATACATTAAGAACACCTGTGTCCACAGCTCACTCAGTGATGGAACACCAAGTACCAAGGATATGTACAAGTTCCAGACAGTGGTTAAAGCACACTTCCTCAGGTTAAGATAAGTTCAGGAAGTAGAAAAGTTCACACTACAGCTGAGATAATTCAGTTTTGAGATAAGAGGATGAGTTGGAGCTGAAACTAATGGAATGTGCTATAAAATTGTATAGAAATCAATCTTAGTTTTTTATCTTCTTTTTCTTCAAAGAGGGTTTGTTATAATAAAATATTCTCAGACCTCCTTCCATGCTTGTTATACTTTTTAAGACACCCTGGATGGTAGTAAATCCTTGGATTCCATTTCAGGATATAAGCAGAAAGAGTTGGGAAGAGACCATGAAATCTCTCAAGAGAGAATGTCAAGAGAGGCATTATCATCATTATGGTCTCTCTTGCATGATCTCAGGTATTATGAGATAAAATACAAGTGTACTACTGCTTTGTGAATCTGAGGCTATCTGGCCTTTCTTAACATGAAATACATCATGGCATGTCTTGAAAACTTAAGCTTTGATCATGTTCAGTGAATAGAGAGGATTGAATGTTTTATCAATCGAATGAGTTGAAACACAATTCGCAAGGAACTCTGAAGACTTTTCATTCTGTCATCATTCCACTATGTGGTAAATAATAGCTAGCACATATTGATCACTTATTAGGCATCAGGCACTTTGTAGTGCACTGTATACAGTCTACAGTTGAGCTCATCTAATCTTCCAAACAGCAGTATAAGGTGTCATGACCATGCTAATTTTTCAGACAGTCTTACAGGGAAAGGGCAAGTTTCTTAACCTCAATTTGTATGAAGCACTAAGATATTTCAATGAATATTCTGGATCCAATGTGTTTCTCCTTATAATTTTTGGTGGAAAAAAAATCTGCTGTCAAATACACAATGTACTTTTGTTTCCTAGGTTATACAGCTCTAGCTACAGTCTTGAGCCCTACACAACCCTGAAATTGAGAGTAAACAAATGTCACAAACATGACTGTATTATTCTTTAAAACATTTTGTTTACAATTCAGTTTGGTGAGTAGTTGTCTTTAAAGTTTTTATTCTTTAAATATTTGCTTTTCTTTCTATTTTGTAATATATCAATACTTAGGAAAATACAGTCTGAATAAATGTGTATAACTTATCACAATAATTTTTAAGATACCAGCAAACATTTGGTCAAAATTGGGCAAATAATTGTTGATATAATACATTAATGCATAAGGGAGGCAATGCATAGACCATGAGAGATCTCAGCTCTTTGTAAATGTCTTAAAAGCTACATAGGACTCATTGTTTAAGCTAATTCTAGATCACTGGATAAGGAGTTATCAAAAGCTTCCAAGTACCACAATAAAATATGTATATTATTTGTTTATTCATTCAGTAAATATTTATTGATAATTTTTAAGGATCAGACTAAACAAGATGGACCAAGTGCTGGCTTTCTCAGCACTTGCACATCAACAGACAACTGTGTCCCTGATCAGTAAGTTGAGGATGGCAGGACAGATCACCAGAGCATAAGCAAAGGTATGAGCTACACTCACAACTAAGACACTGAACTATCTGCCCTGGGTCTAAGCAAAGGCAACAGGGGTGGTTTTCCAGAAGCTCCAAGATAGGTGCATGTATATCCAGGTCCAATGTTCACAGCTTGGAACTGTAATCTTTAAAAGCCAAGTTGAGGGCTCAAGTCAAAACATTTCTCTCCCAATAAAAACCATGACTACTTGCAGAAGGAAAAGCCTGGCTATTTGGTTTTGAGAGAGTCAGGAGCACTAACCTGCTCTTTCAGCTTGCAAGCTTGCAATTCTAAGCTTCCAAGTGAAAACCAACCTGCTTATCTTGCCTCATCTAGGATTAGATGGGTGACAGAGGAAATTGGGAAGTAGTTTTGAAAGCTGCAGTGCCTTCCTTCCTTTGCTTCTTTCTCTCTCTCTCTTTCCTTCCTCCCTCCCTCCGTCCGTCCCTCCCTTCCTTCCTTCCTTCCTTCCTTCCTTCCTTCCTTCCTTCCTTCTTCTTTCTTTCTTGACAGTCTCTTTCTGTTGCCCAGGCTGGAGTGCAGTGGCACAATCACAGCTCACTGCAACCTCCACCTCCTGGGTTTAAACAATTCTCCTGCCTCAGCCTCCTGAGTAGCTGGTATTACAGGTGCTGGCCACCATGCCTGGCTAATTTTTGTATTGTTTAGTAGAAATGGGGTTTCGCCATGTTGGCCAGGCTGGTCTGGAATTCCTGACCTCAAATGACCCAACCACCTGGGCCTCCCAAAGTGCTGGGATTATAGGCATGAGCCACCGCACCTGGCCTAAAGCTGCAGTTTCTTTAACTTGTGATTTACTATAATATCAGGAAAGGGCAAGAATCTTGAATCTGAAATAATAATGATGACAATGGGGTTGAAAAAAGTAAAAACTTATTGTCTGGAGGTAAGATTATTATTTTTTAACCTAGTATTTTAAATATATTATTTTATTCTACTTTAGGTGTTAAATACATGAAGTAGTTAATTGTCAGCAATAATATAATATACAAGTCAAAGTACAAGAAAGTCTTATGCTTTCAAGCCTTGATGTAGAAAACAATTCTATGAGGTAAGTTAGGAATGAGGTGGGTAGGAAATTGAGGGTGCCTTGCTTTTTCAGCAACTGTCAGAGTGTTTGGTGCATGATACATATTTTCTGAATATTTTCAGAAAATCATTTCTGATGTGTCAGTATACTTTGAGTCTTGGCACACTTAACTGCAAAACGAAGTCGCTGTGATAGAGAAAAAGGAATATATATATATATATATATGCAGAGATATAATGAGATAGATGTACATTTACATTTTAAAAATCAGGTTTTCTTCACTGCAAAAATATGCGGGGTTCTTCTGAGGTTAATAATTATTACATAAGACCAACGATAAAACCACGTTTCTTTGTTATGAAGCCTAAAATACTAGGTGTGTTTTCATGCAATTGCATTTTAAAAACAATTCTGTGCAATCATCTTATTTTGTAGTGATGTTCATAAACATACTTAATAGTAGATACATTTTTTATTACAACAAAATACTACTTTAATAAAAACACCAAGTTCTTTTGAAATGCACAGGAAAAGTTTCTCTCCACTGTTGTGCATGCTGAAGGACCACAGTGGGAAGCACACAGGCAGAGGGAAAGCTCAGAAATCTGAACTGTAATACCACACATAGCAGCATTCTGCTCTCACAAGTCAGTAGATACTTTCCCCACTGAAATTTTATTTCAATAATTAATATAAGCTTTTTTCGTCTGAAGTATCTCTAAATCAGAGAAGGTTAAAATCAATCTGTATGTATGAACTTGCTGACAAGCTAGCGTAGCCACTTGCGTTTAGGTTTTTACTACTTTCCCAGTGGCCGATGGGCAGGCAGCAGTGTTAAGCCTGCTGACTGAAACATATTCTAAATTATATGGATCTCTGGAGAGGATGCATTCTACTTAATCTTGGCATTTGTTTTAAATTACAGGAATCTACCATATTATATTATCCAAGATTTTTAAAAATAGCTTTTTATTCCTTTTCTAAATTGCATCTCAAGGTTGTTAGAGTTCCTATTAAAAGCTAATTAATTAAAGAGAAAATACATACATATGTGTGTGTGTATATATATGTATATATACATATGTATGTATATACTCTTCTACACATGCCAGCCAGAACCAACAATAATATTGTTTCAAGCTATACACTACCTGCTTCCAAAGAAGTTTAAAATCCCTTTTAGAGAACCAATTATTGATGTTTAAAGTCTGTAAATCATGAAGATAGGAATACTTCTAAGTATCAAAATAAAATCTATGAAATGGCATATCATGAATATATGCTCTCTCACTTAAACTGTTAGAATTTTCATTTTAAAATAAATTTTATGGTATATATTTCAGGTATACAACATGATGCTATTCCTGCTCTGTTTGCTATTCAAAATCTCCCTCTTCTTAAAAAAATCACTAAATGGACTAAAAGCAAATCGCTTGCTTAATAGGTTGACTGATTTTTAAAGACTAAAAGAGTCAAATATAAATGACACCAAAATGTGGTCCAGAACCAATAGCTTGTCTAGCCTGAAGACTGGATGAATTATTCTATCCCATTTTAAACCATTTCCAACTGTCGTTTCCAACACAAATTAAATAAGTCACAAGAAGCTATCATGATCAAGAATACCTTTCTGGAGAATCGCCATGTTGATTTTAAACTAACAGAAATTTATTTGTGGGTTGAATATGGATGCTTAATAAGGAAAAACAGAAAAAAACTTGTAATAGTCCCTCATTTATTTCAGGTACTGTGTTAGCTAGGTATTTTACTTATTCCTTCTCAGCAAATACTATAAAACCCATTTACCAATAAACTGCGGCTAGATGATATAAAAGAAATGAATCTGGACCAATTCCTGCAAATCATGTTAGGAAGTTACAAGAAAGTAAAAAGATTCATAGTCAATCAAGTGCTGTGAATAGCCATTGAGATCTGGAAAGCCACAGAAGCAGACACATTAGATACAGGATAGAGGGTTCCTGTAGAAAGCTTTACAGAAAAATGAAAAAGCCTAAAGATCCTTAAATGAGGGTGACAGTAGGGTAGAGTAGTACTTAACCATATGACCTTTGGCTAGACTACTGCATTTGAATTACAGTTCTGTCACACACTAAATATATGATTATTGATAAGTTATTTACCATCTCGGTGCCTCAGTTTCCTTGTTTATAAAATTGCAATAGGACCTACTGTATAAAACTTGTGATAATTTGGTGACTAAAGGCACATAAAACACAGCATAGTAATGTGTATAAAGTACACATATATAAAAGTTAGCTCTAATTATTTCTGTGAAGACAAATATATCGCTTGTGGAACACATGGGGAGATCGATGTTGTCTTTACAGACACTGCAGTGCACTAGAAGAGCATATCAGTAATATCTTGTTCTTTAAATAAATTACTAGCATTCATATGGTATTTATCCTGAACAGGGACGATGATAAAGGCTTTTATGGATTTTATTTTCATTAAATTTTAATGAGATTTTGATGAATGTACTGCTATTCCCATTTTGCAGGTGAGGAAATAAAGGTAAAGTGAATTTTAAGAAGTTGCTTGAGTCCATAGCTGTAGTGATAGAGCCCATATTGAAAACCAAATCATCTGATAAGTCCAATTCCTGACAACTACATTATGGTGCCTTTCTAAGGCATAATGTGACACAGGTATAGAATGGTGACAATTGCAGCCATAATTGCCCTTTCCATTTTCAGCCCTCCAGTGCTTCATGAAGTACTGTGTTCATGAGTAGCTGCTGAATGACTGCCTGTAGGACACATCTTCCCAGAGCACGCTCCCTGGCAGATCACAGCCCAAGAGAACCACGAGCCCATCTGAAACCTCAGAAATAGCCCGGTGCCTGCAGGGGATGGTGCTGTAGCTTCAGACAGAACCTCCATGAGGGGCAGAAGTGTGGTGAAGTATCCCTGATCAGAGTCAGGTTCACATCGTAGGGCTCTGAAACATGATCCTGTCAATTCATCCCGAATTGCTCAAGGTCAAACTCTTAGGCATTCAATGCCATATCATTCCTCTCCACTCAATTCCATCCCTTTCCATTCCATCTCATTCCATTTTTTTCCATTCACTCCACTGTATTCCATTCCATTCCACTCCACTTCACTCTACTCCATTCTGCTCAAACTTATTAACTACTTACTACACTACTTAGTCTGTAAGTAAGAAGCAGCTGCTGCTCTAAAGATGAATAAAATTAGGCTTAACACCTAAGGAGCTCTCAGGCTGACCAAGTTCCATTCAGTAGGCAAGTTTAAAGAGCCAAAATCTATACTTTTAATACTCTTAGCTCTAAAACTAGAAATGGCCACAGTGTTCTTCCAGTGTATAGAAAAGTCTACTCAGAAGGCTTTATATTTGAGGACTTGGTGAGAGTTAAATAAGGTATTTTCGACATGTTTTCGATGAAGCATGAAAACTAGAAAGGTGTGTTTTGGTGGCTGAGGATACTTCCTGGTAAGACTCAAGGTCTACCATCTCAAATTAGAGTTCTCTCAAAGGTGCTAAACTCTATTGATTTTTTTATAAATCGCATATTTCTATTTTTTTTTTTTGCCAAACTCTCCCTTCTGTAAAGAACCATGATTTAAGCTAGCAACGACAAATGAAGCATAGTTACCCTCATTTTATTTGCAGCATTTCAGACTCAACTATTTTTCTGAAACATCGATTTTATTTCAATAGAGACAAGAAGGCTGCTAGTTTCCTTAATCCTGCATTTTAAAAACATACTTCTATATGAATTGGAGAAATGAAAGGTGCTCCATAGTTTATGCTATTCCTTATTTTCGGAATGTATCCTAATCTCAGGATTCTTCATTGCTCTGACTACATATTATGTTTATTCCATCCTAAGGTTTTTCAAAGATAAGCATGTGGATTATCTAGATCAACAATCCCTAAAGGGCTTTTAACATGTCAATTCCTGGGCCCTACTCCGTTCCTGAAAATCAAAATTTTGAAGCAGAAACCTCAGAGTCTCCAAATTATCTCCCTCGGTATATCTCACCTTCTATCTCCCTTTGCAATCACAAGACAGTGACCAGGTCCAGTGCTGATATCATGGGCTGTCTGTCACCTGCCTGACAGTGATTCCTGGAGACTCTCACCCAAACAAACTCTCACAGAAACTAGGCAACGTAAGGTTCAGCTGGGGAGGCTTCATTGCGTCAGGAATGCCTTATTTAATTCCAGAAGGTCAACAAGAGAAAACCAGGCCAACAGAGCATAAATGTCAACATTTATGGGCCCAGCTGGTGCCCTGCTGAGGCTACGTATTTGAGATTTTGCAAGCCAGGCAATATTGCAAGTGAACATGCTGTATAGATTCTGATTCTGCAGGAAAATTCTCCTTCAGTATTGCATAGTTGCATTTACTAATTCTGCTTTCTTAGTATTTTGTGTGTTTGTTTTACTTTGTATTTTAACTTTCAGCTAAACAAATGACAAGTAACCAAAATACGAATGAAAGGACTATTTCCTATGCAGCTACTGTATTTACATATATTACCTCATTTAATATGGTTAACATGTCAGGGGCATGGTGGCTCAAGCCTGTAATCTCAGCACTTTGGGAGGCCAAGGTGGGCAGATCGCTTGAGGCCAGGACTTCGAGACCAGTCTGGCCAACATTGCAAAACCCTGTCTCTACTAAAAATACAAAAAATATAGCTGGGTGTGGTGGCGCATATCTGTAATCTCAGCTACTCAGAAGGCTGAGAAACGAGAATCGCTTGAACTCAGGAGATGAGGGTTGCAGTGAGCCGAGATCACGCCACTGCACTCCAGCCTGGGTGACAGGGTGAGACTCTGTTTCAAAAAAAAAAAAAAAAAAGGTAACACTTTGAGAAGAGGTTCTTATTATCTCTATATTAAAAAATAAAGCAAACAAAACGAACAGTGGATAATTATTTACCCAAAGTTAATAAATCTCAGCATTGGATCTTGAGCCCTGTTTCTTTCAAAGCCAAAATCTATGTTTTATTCTATTACACTCTGCTGTTTCCAAAACAGGCCAAATAATTTCTACCCCTCAAACATTTACCAGTGACAGAAAACAACTATGAAATCACACTGGGGCCATAAAGTACTAAGAGGAAATTTCTATAAAGCCACACAACCGTCTCATTTCCTTGTGGCCACACTTCATATTCATTCAATGAAGAATCAGGATCTACACTGCACCACACATGGGGGGCTGAATAGGCACAGACGTACCTGGTAATCTTTGATTTCTCCAACTCTACAGTAGATCAAGGTTCTGGCAAATGTAGAAGTACCTCAAACCTTTCTGGTCATTTTCAAACTTAAATTCTGTATACAGTACAAGCATACTGTTGAGGGTGGCTTTAATGTTTCGTAAAACTGCAGCTTATGGATAGCGGTGATGGGGGTAGTTGCCACACCTCATCACTGCATGCCATTCAGTACCTTTTATCCATTAAAGTTCAGGCTACCACATCAGCACTAGGATATTTTAAATCCTTATATCTGAAAGCACAGGAACCTCTCCACTTTTCTGTGTGTGTAGTGTAGCCCTTGGCATATTGCAGAAAACAAAAACAAAGAAAAAATACAAAAAATATCACCATCTGTACGGGGTTGAATGGTATTCCTTAAAATTTCGTGTCTACTTGGAATTTGTGAATATAACCTTATTTGGAAATAGAGTCTTTGCAAATATAATCAAGTCAAGATTAGGTCATACTGTATTAGAGAGGGCCCTGAACCCAATCTGACTTGTGTCCTTACCATCCTTACAAGAGGGAAATTGACCTGGCGCAGTAGTTCACGCCTGTAATCCCAGAACTTTGGGAGGCTGAGGTGGGTGGATCACAAGGTCAGGAAATCGAGACCATCCTGGCCAACATGATGAAACCCCATCTCTACTAAAAATAAAAGAATTAGCTGGGCTTGGTGGCACATGCCTGTAATCCCAGCTACTCGGGAGGCTGAGGCAGGAGAATAGCTTGAACCAGGAAGTCGGAGGTTGAAGTGAGCCAAGATTGCACCACCGTACTCCAGCCTGGGCGACAGAGCGAGATTCCGTCTCAAAAAAAGAAAAAAAAAAGACAAGGGAAATTTGGACATGGAGATACAGATAATGAAAAGAAGGGCATGAACAGATGGAGGCAGAGATTGGAGCGATGCATTTATAAGCCTAAGAATGCTAAGGATTACCACCAACCACCAGAAGCTGGAAGAGATAAGAAAGGAGTCTTCTATAGCACGTTTAGAAGTAGTATGTCCCACCAACACCTTGATCTTAGACTTCTAGTCTCCAGAAATGTCAGACAGTAAATTTCTATTGTTTTAAGCCACACAGTTTGTGATACTTTGTTATGGCCACCCTAGGAAACTAATACACCACCCATAAATATCCATGTACCACATGCAAGTTGCCATGCTCAGCGTTGAGAATATGGAACAATGGAGAGGTATGCCTGGTATCTGGGACACATTTCAGTGTCTATAGACATAGAGGAGGAAGGTAAAAGAGTGTTCCACTTCATTTTTACTCCAGTGTATTGCTTTTCTTCTAAAGAGCCACAGACAATGACTTCTCATCCTCCTCTTCCTCATTATTCCTTGGCTTACAAGCTAATGCATACATCATGGGGTTCCCAGTATTTCCTTTTCCCCCCAACGTTTTATGCCCCATACTTGTGTTTATACTCTGATATAATAAAATGGCACGAAGTAGAAACACACCCTTCGCATGGAGCACACATTACCCAGTGGTTTTATTAAGACTTGTGTTTCGGCATCTGAGCTATGTGAAATCCCACTCAAGGCTCTATGATGCCGGTATGTTCTCTATATGAATGTGGCACGACTGAAAACATAAAACTGTTATCACAAAACTGTTACATACATTGTAAAACAAACAGCTCTCTGATGTGGTTTGGCTCTGTGTCCCCACCCAAATCTCATCTCAAATTATAGTCCCCGTGTGTCAAGGGAGAGACCTGGTGGGAGGTGACTGAATCATAGGAGTGGATTCCCCATGCTGTTCTCCTGATGGTGAGTGACTTCTCATGAGACCTGATGGTTTAAAAGTGGCAGTTTCCCCTTTGCTCTCTCTCTCTCCTGCCACCTTGTGAAGCAAGTACTTGCTTCTCCTTCTGCCATGATTGTAAGTTTCCTGAGGCCTCTCCAGCCATGCAGAACTGTGAGTCCATTAAACCTCTTTTATTTATAAATTACCCAGCCTCAGGCTATTCTTTATAACAGTGTGAAAATGGACTAATACACTCTCAAAATCCATCCAGTGCATAAAAGCACCATTTGAACTGCCACAAATGCAATAAGGCCTCTGAAATTTTCTAGTTCCACCCTTTCCATCACCTCAGCTAAAGTATCTTCTCCTCCTAAACTGCAGGACCTCCTTTTATAAGAGTGAGAATTCCTAAATTAAAATAACCAACAGAAAGTGCAAAAGAAGGAAGGGAGAAAAGGAGGGTGGGATGGAAACAAAATTGATGAGTGCAGTTGTAAGTTTCAGGGATTCTTTACATTCCTAACATTGGTTTATTTGGTATTATAAATTAAGAAAATTTAAAAATTATCCATAATGCCCAATGACTTTGTTTATAGATTTGTATCAGATCTTACAGAAAATGGATCACTGAAATAGTCATGTCCAGATTGAGCTGACATTTACTGAGCTCCCCTTCCACTTCAAACTCAGTGTCAGATACCACTTTATATGCTGTGTAAGAATTCTTTTGTGAGGCTGGGCATGGTGGCTCACGTTTGTAATCTCAGCACTTTGGGAGGCCCAGGCAGGTGGATCCCCAGGTCAGGAGTATGAGACCAGCCTGGCCAACACAGTGAAACCCTGTTTCTACTAAAAATACACAAATTAGCTGGGCATGGTGGTGGGCGCCTGTAATCCCAGCTACTCAGGAGGCTGAAGTAGGAGAATCGCTTGAACCGGGAGGTGGCAGTTGCAGTGAGCTGAGATTGTGCCATTGCACTCCAGCTTGGGCAACAGAGCTAGACTCCATCTCAAAAACAAACAAACAAACAGACCAAAAAAAAGAATTATTTTGTGCTTATTTACGCAAGCTCAAATACGAGTGAACAAAGTTTTATTAGCTTGTATGTAGTCATGCATTATTATAACCAATATTAATACTGGGTCTTAAACTTAATTAGGCCTTCAGATTTGAAAATCTCAATGTTTCTTTCTACTAAACCATGTGGCGTCACCAAATACATTTCAGGACAAATCCTAGAGCACGTGTTATCTTGGGAGGAGTCCGTTTTTTGCTTTTACAAAACAGTCATATTGCCAAATATTTAAGAGAAGAAGTTCTACAATTTATAGTGTATGGTCACACTGTCACCTGACAACCTTTAATAACAAAAATAGACAACCTTACATGTACATAGATAACATTTCAGCAACAGTTTTCTAACAGTGAGCCGCAGCTAAAATTGTGAGCATGGGTACTTCAGCATGAAGGCTCAAATCAGGAGAATATGTACAAGAGAGAGGCTCATGAGAATTTAACCTTACCTTGCATTTCCCCTAAAAGCAATGGCTCTGGATTCACCAATTCAGTGTTCAAGATGACTTTATAAAATATAACTACCCTAAATAATGATGATTCACTGCACTTTGTCTTACTCTTAAACATGTACAAATTCTAGTAGCTTATGAAAGGATCAAGGTAACTCCTGTAAAAAAAAAAAAACTAGTTGAATCTTGTTTGATCCATTATTTACCAAACGTTTTTGACTACGGATCTAACTTATAAAGAATACATATTATCACCTCACAGGACAGGAATGCTCAGTGGCCAATGTTTGGAGGCCCTGCTGTAGGTGTTCAGAGGTTTCTTCAGTCCTTCTTTTAAGGCCACGTGATCTATTATTTAGAGTGTTTTAAAGCATCACTCATGACCATAAATCAAGAGATGAGTCCAGGCATGGTGGCTCACGCCTATAATCCCAGCACTTTGGGAGGCTGAGGTGGGTGGATCACTTGAGGTCAGGGGTTTGAGACCAGCCTGTCCAACACGGTGAAACGTCATCTTTACTAAAAATACAAAAATTAGCTGAGAGTGGTGGCGCATGCCTGTAATCCCAGCTACTTGGGAGGCTGAGGTGGGAGAATCGCTTGAACCCAGGAGGCAGAGGTTGCAGTTGGCTGAGACTGCGCCATTGCACTCCAGCCTGAGCAACAGAGTGAGACTCCACCTCAAAAAAAAAAAAGAGAGACGAAAAAATTACAGAGATCCTAAGACATTTTTCATCCACTTGGCTATCAATATCAACCTGAGTTAGTACTGCAGTCTGATAAAATTCCCAACTTGTTCTTTGATTAGTAGTGCTTCAGCCTTATCCCAATTTTTTGACGTTTCTATGCTGATAAATCTACTCTTACCCTTTTCCTTTCCCTGAGGGAATGTTTATTCTAGTCTTAAACTTGAGCCAGGCAGTCAGGCTCTAGGAATGAGTGGAGAGTTCACTGTATAAAAGAATGTCAAAGGTAACCTTTAAGGAATGCTGTGCCACCTCCAGAGTCAGATTTATAGTGGAGCAAATGAAGTTTAGGCTTCAGGCCCCTCCACTGCACAGTCCAGCATCCTACCCAATAAATTCTAGCAAAATGTTCAAGTCATATAGTCATATAAGTTTCCTATTTATCTTTTCTTTTCTTTTTAAGACCGGGTCTCACTCTGTCACCCACACGTGATTATGCAGTGGCATAATCACGGCTCACTGTAGCTTTGACTTCCTGGGCTTAAGTGATCCTCCTGTATAAGCTTCCTGAGTAGCTAGGAACACAGGCACCTGCCACCATGCTCGGCTACTTTTAAAAGTTTTTTGTAGAGATGGAGTCTCCTTATGTTGCTCAGGCTGCTCTTGAACTTCTGGGCTCAAGCAATTCTCCAACCTCAGCCTCCAAAAATGCTAGGATTACAGGCATGAGCCACCAAGCCCCGCCTAATTTTCTAATATTTAGAAAGTAAGATAGTTTAACTATAATTAGTTAACACTGCTCCTTTTCTGCTACAAGTTTTCTATGGCATACTTTCTTTCATATCTTTTAGACTTGAGGGCAACTGTCGGCATTTTTAGAATGCAGCTAAGAGAACGTGTAGGCTTATTTATGGGTTCATAGCTTTTTATGCACAATCAGGTTATGGATGAGTGTCCTAGGGTAGGAATGGCTTCCACAAATGTGTCTACCACCCAATGTGCCAACTCATCTAGCGTCATAATTCAAAGGCGACCCAAAAGTGAAATGAGTATCACTGGAAGTCCCCAACTCTGGAAGAAGAGGAATAGTGGATGGACTGCTCATTTCAAAGTCAGTTAAGCCTAGAAACTTAGAGTGTTACTGGGGGCCATTCTTAGAATTCTGCCTACCACAGACTTTCTACTAGGATTACAAGATTTATATTGAATGGGTAGTCTAAACTAAGGAAAAGCAAAAAGTCGACTCTGCACAGGGGGTTTGAGCCCTAGTTCATATAAAGCAGAGAAAATAAATCAGAGATAGCAAGAGACCAAAACAGATAGATGTAATTTGAAGAGAGAGAAACAGAAACTAACTTGCCACGAACCCAAAGATTGTATATTCTTTTTCCTCTCTGAGTCACTAATGTATGCTTTCTAGGAGAAGACATAACATATTCTAAAATGTTTGTTTTTCTTAAAAGGTATTTGCATTTCCTAATTGGCATATTATTTCATAATTATATTAAATCTGAATGTTTGAGCCATTCTTATGTCTTCCTTCCATGATAAGTTGTTTATGTTGTGTAATGTCTGAGTCTATAATTAAGTTATTGTCTCTAACAAGTTAACCATATCCATGCATACATTAACATATCATTATAATGTGGGAAAACATAGATGTGTACCATAGAACGTCAAGCTGAATGGGGCTCTGCAGATCTGGGTTGGCGTTTCTGGTAACTGGTCTCCATTCTGGAGGTGGCAAGGGGCAGAACTAAAAACTCCGGAAGAAAGAGAAAATTTATTCTTATCTGAAATAAAGAGAAGGTATGATAATAGGAAATGTTATTTTGCAAATATCTACTCTAATTTCTCTTCCTTTCTACCATGGAAAAATATATTTCCTTATCACATTCATATTGCTGGGTTTGGCTTGGCTCTTGTGCTGCGGTGATCCACTGTGATCAAACCATGCCCCCGAGACTGGGCACTAGGACAAATAAATGTGGAGTAGAAATGCCAAAATCTGCTGTTCAACTGAGTCTCCCAGCAGAACCCAGTCTAGATCAGCTGAACCAAGTCACATACAGACCTGTGAATCTGAAGATAAATACTCGCAATTGCAAGCCCACTGTGTTTTGGGACAGTTTGTTACACAGCATTGATGCAGCCATAGCTGACTAATACAACAAAGAAAAGAAGGAAAAACATCTTGAGATACAGAATTATGTTTAAATTTAATTAAACTAAATATATACATATTTATGTCTGTACATTTATAGATTATATCTATATTTATGATACATGCACATTTTAAAAATAGCTCATTTGGCAGAGTTTTGTGCTAATATTTTCATTAAAAGAGGCTCTTATGTGATAATATTGCTCATGATGAAATGTAACAACTGTGTAGCTGGAAGCATTATTTCTCCTCTTTGGGCAACAGTCCCTGTAGTCTTTTGCTTATTCAGAATTTTAAAAGGACCATATTACCCTATAAACTTAAGCACATGCACAAAACTGCTTTTGGGGAAGCCTATGATTTCTAAACAATCTCAGGTACATAAGGCTGAATATCTGTTATCTGAAACGCTTGAGACTACAAGTGTTTTAGATTTCAGATTTTTTTTTGGATTTTGGAATATTTGCATAAGTATTTGCAGATAGAAGCTATTTTATAGTTTGGGGATGAGTTCCAAGCCTAAACCTAAAATTCATTTATGTTTCATATATAACTTATACGTATAACCTGAAGGTGATTTTATAAAATATTTTAATAATTTTGTGCCTGAAACAAAGTTTGTGTACACTGAATCATCAGAAAGCAAAGGCATCCCAATCTCAACCACCCATGTGGACAATCCGTGGTTGTTTGGCATCATTATCATTCCTGACTCTGAATTTATATCCTATTAATAAGCACTCATTTTCTTACATTTATTCACACATAAGTACTTAACAGTAAAATATATGGCATATTGTTAATGCAGTGAAAATATAATGTGTTCAGGGTAACGAAGCAGCACAGCAGTGTCACCAGAATACCTGTTATCTGTTTAAAAACACCAGCAATAAACAATGGCAGGTCTTCACCTATTCAAAACTGTTTATATTTTGCAGCATTTTGGATCTTGAGTTTTCAGATTATGGATATTCAACTTGTAGTATATTTAATTTTGCGATTTCTTTTGTTAAATAAAAAGAAAAATCCTTGCAGATTATACGAAGGTCACAACTGTCTCTTTGCATCAATAAAACCTCAAAAAAAAAAGAGGACCACTGGGATGGGAAGAACACTTCCAATGCACTACTGAAAACAATGTAAATGGTTGGGAAAGTTGGCCACAAAGTCTTCTATCTCAAAAGTTGTAATAACATGTCACTGTTGCATATGAAATGTATCTGCAAATACATGTATAATGACGGCTGATCATAAGATTTCTTGTTCTATTCACTCTGAAGCCTAAAAAAAAAGAAGCAAACTATCTACATAATCCAACTGAATACTCATTATGTAAAGTGCTAATAATGTATACCCTCTCATATACAAAAAAAAATGGATGGTTTAAAATTGCTTAGATCACAAGAGCCAACTACTTGGGCAGAATGGGGAAGGTGATATGAATGCATAAATCTTACATATATGCCTTACCATGGAGGGATAGCTTATATGTATGTGGTTGAAATGAGGAAACCCTCTCTCACTTATAAATTATCATTTAAGCATTCTGTAAAAATTTAAATTCATACTTAAGATTCAAATTATTTTTTCCATACAGAGCAGGGTTTCTCAACCGCCACACTACTGATATTTGGGACTGGGTAATTCTTCACTGTGGGGAATGACATACTCATGATAACATGCTTAGAAGAATCTCTGGCCTCCACCTACTAGATGCTAGAAGCAGTCCCCTAGTCTGGAGTTGGGACTGTCAAAAACGGAGACCAGGCCAAATGTCCCCTGGGGGCAAAAGCACCCCTAGTTGAGAACCAATGGTCTCTAGAAATACCATGCAGTACATTCTTTCTTCCAATAATAGATGCTAATCACAAGCACACAAGATAGCCACAATTATATGATGTTTACTACTTGCCAGATACGTAGTAGCTCATTTTAATTCTCACAAAAGTCAAATGACCTATATACCATAACTACCTGATCCAATTTGGATGCTTGTCCCCTCCAAATCTCATGTTGAAATGTGATCCCCCATGGTGAAGGTGGGGCCTGGTAGGAGGGGTTTTGGTCATGGGGTGGATCCCTCATGAATGGCTCAATAATCTCCCCCATAGTAATGAGTGAATTCTCACTCTGTTACTTACTGTGACATCTGGTTGTTTAAAAGAGCCCAACATTTCTCTTGCTCCCTCTCTCATCATATGACATGCCTGCTCCTCTTTTGCTTTAAATAAAAGCTTCCTTAGGCCTCACTAGAAGCCAAGCAGGTGCTGGTACCATGTCTCCTATACAGCCTGCAGAACTGTGACCCAACTAAACGTTTTTATTTTTTAAAATAAATTACCCAGCCCCAGCAATTCCTTTATAACAATCCAAAATGGGCTAATACACTACTTCTATGTTACCAATGATGAGACTGAGTCATAGGGAAGTGACTTGTTCAGACAGTAAAGAGAGCCTGGATTTGAAAAAGGGCAGTGGGGCATAGAAGGATAAAGTCCTAAATGAGATTAACTTTGGGACAATTGGATTCCAGAGAGACTGGATACATGGGTAGTATATCCTCTAGAACCCTCTGCTCACATGTTAAATCTGGGAGCTGAGCTAGTTGACTTCAGAAGTCCCTTCCACTACTAACAATCTGTAAGTCTGTAAATTGTAGACAAATCTATTTGGTTAGATTTATTCCAATAAAGGCAAGCTGACCACATGTCAGATAAGGTCCAGCTACAGCATAATGGCATGATGGCAGCCATTCATCTTCACTGATTTAAATTCGTGCTGTTTTAGTGCATATATCCCCCTTAATCTGTCTGCTATGAGAAAATTCTGCAAGGAAGAGAAGGCTGCTTACGAAACAGTCTTTCAAATTTCTCCATGGATCTCATTGCCAGGTCTTCAAGGTCAGGACCAATCACAGACATGGCTGGAGAATGCCCATAAACCCTTCCTCCTCTAATATCCAATGGGAGAAAGGGATTAACTGCTGGTCAGATGACTGTGACTATTAACATTAGAAGCAATTCTGTGCTTGAAAACTTGATCAGTCAAAGAGGGTAAACTAAATTAATAATGAGCACTGGAAGGAGGGAGCTCTTTTTACCTAAGTCCCCATGGTCACAACAAATTAGATCAGAGTGCCTGAGAATACGCTAAATTCCATTCCATAGCCTCATTGAAAATTTCTCTTTAGTACTTTATCTGTCTCTAGTCTCTCTCCTCTTGCAATGGGTCATTTCAGCTGCTGCTAAAACCAGCTTTCTATTATAGTTCCTCCTCATGTCATACAATTCCTTAAAGGCTGATAGCATCATCTGTCCCTGATTCTGGTCCATTTAACCTCCCTACCCATAGATACAATCCAAGACTTGTACTCATAAATTCCAAAGGAAAAATAAAGCTGTATATTGCTACCTCTATGGTAGGTTACTTTTGGGGAATAGAAGATTCCAGGACAGCTACTTCCTGTGTTTATTGATTATGAATCTTGAGGAAAGAAATTTTGTGTGAGCACAACATACACATAAATTTTAAAATTTCAAAAAAACCACAGTTCTCAATCTTCTGAATCTGCCAAAGCCAGCATGACACAGTGCCAGTGCCATGTCTAATTTCAGAGAGTACCTCCTCTCTCCCCTTCCGTATTCAGTTGTATTATCATACTTTAAAATGCTTTAGAGGGTCACTTATGGTCACTCACGGCATATTCAGACAGTTTGTTATCCAATTACATTCTTGAAGATTTAAAGAACCAGAAACAAACAAAAATCATGCAAACATGAGCTACAGTTTTTATTGTATGTGTCTGTATATAAGAGAGAAAAATGGAGATAGACGTAGATATATGTGAATAAATTGCTGCATGTAAAAACATTAGTTAATATACAAAACAAAATAAATACCTTTTTACTTCTTTATTTTAAATGCTAAAAACATTCTTATAAGGGCGTGATTATTTTTGGAAAACATATAAACACATTTAGATTATTCAAAAGGAATACAATGATACAAATAATAAAGCTGACAAGATATCTAATTGGAATTCTTTTGGTTCTTTCAGTTTACAATGATAAATTTTACCACACTGAATAATTGTAATTTCTACCTGTGCCAAATCTATAGCCAGTCTCATATCGTCTTGCCACTACAATACTAGAAATTTCCCTGACGAATTATTAAATGATCTTTGAAGTTGCTACAGTTCATAGAAATGTGACAGTCCAATGTGTCTTAGTGCTGTGAACTGTTACCAAAAAGACTAAACATCCTTGACAGCCTGATAAAAAATTAATTATTCTCCTTCCAATGGAAAGAATGCAACTCTGCCAAAACCTGTTAAATGTGGAGCTTTTAGAGTTCTCAATTTCTTCTCTCTTGGAGAGGACACACTGGAATTTTTCATGAGGATTAAGTAGCACATGTGAAATATCTAACCTTGCCTAGTATCCACTGGATCTTTAGACCTTAGTTCCTTTTCCTACCTTAGAATTTTTGTTCCCCTAACCCCACTATAGTAAATGCCAATGCATATTAGAACAGAGGTGGCAGTACAAAATAGAAGAATAAAAGAAATATTGTATTATTGTGAGAAAGGATACCAGTGAAGAGATATTTACTTCAGATACAGTAAAATACTCAAATACTCCAAGCAAGTTTTTCCTCAGTGAGCCTCTGTTTCTGCCTATGTAGACATCATTCAACCTGTCCAGTTATATCCACGTTATTGTGAAGATTGAAAAAACAGGGGAGAGCTTTTTAAAAAAAAAAAAAAAAATGAAAACAAAACCTATGTGTTACAATATATAGATCTTATTTTCAACAGCGATTAGGTAATGGAATTAGTGTAGTAAAGTTTTATTAATGAATGTTGTAATTAGAAAAGGTTAATTCAATATTTGCTTCCCCAGGTTACATTCATTTGAAAAAAAAATGCACTAATCTTACCATTTAGTGATAACTCCTTCAGTTCGACCTACAGACACAAGATCTTGAAATGAAACTGTTGATTAATTTATCTACTCAGTAAAGATGCTACTGGATTCAATAGAAATACAAGTCATAAATGTGTTGCAAACAATGATAATAATGAAAGATATTAGTCCTTTTCCTTAGAAATTAACTTAGTGGATTGAGACAGTTTACCAATCTTGCCTTACAAGAAATATTTTAAGCACCTAAAAAGTAATCATCCTAAGACAAAATAAAGAGTGCAGAGAGCACTTTGCTATTTCCTCCTGTTATTACAAAGCATAATAAATTCCTACTCTGGACTATTTTTTGCCTGTATCCTGATTAGATAGATATACCCAGGAAGTTTGAAAATGTCTGCAACTGAGAATACTTTTATTTATAAAGCGGGATAGAGGTTGAGGAGGATGTAGAGAACAGATTGTTATCTGTACTTGCCACAGCAAAGCATATTTTTTTAATACTTAGTTTTTTAGGCTTCTGTTGGCAGATTGACCTTTCTTGAGAGTAGCTTATCTTGCTGTAGAGCAATATTCCAAGACCTCCTGGGGTTCACAAAGTTAAGAAGAAGGAGCGTCAGGAAATAACGAAGACAAGAAAGCAAAACAGAAAAGTAAAATAAAATTTCTGCTGAGTTAAAGTAGGGTGTAAAAGAGCCATGGAAATTCCAAAGGTTGTTTTAGAACCTCCTATTTCACATCCTACTCAGCTGTCCAGAAAAGAAAGCAGCAAAACACTCAAACTCTTGGGGAAACAAGCATTAGGTGGTGGCCAATGGGGGTTCAGGGGGGAGTCTCTCTTAAAAGCGTGAAGAAAGCACAGATGAAAACGGCCAGTCAATGCAGCCTAGTTGTAAAAGCCTAGAAAATAACATCTGAAAGCTTAAAGTGGGGAATAAAAGAGTTGGAATAACACGTTGTGAGCACAGATCAGTGTAGTCTGAGAGTTGTTTATCGCAGAGAGATCAGAAACGTTCAAGTGAACCATAGCAAACTTCAAATTGCCATTCACCTCTCTCACTGGGTTTGTGTTAATCTCCATTCCGTAAATTGAAATCAATGACAGCAGCCTGGCAGAGGGGTTGAGAGAGTTGAATGCGATAATATGTATAAAAATACCTGCTGTAATATTTGCATATCTTACACTGTGATGGAAGTCCACTTCTTTTTTCTACTACTAAAGCCAACGCTAGAGGCATAGGTAAATAAAGAGCATGGAGACTGAGATGGGCCTCACCTGTCTGGAAGCCTTTTAAAATGCACTTGTCCTACCTGAGATTCTCCATTCTGCTTGGTGAGGCACCCTGATGAGGCATTTCACACATGATCACAGGAGATGTCACCAAGATTATTCTGAGTTTTAATTTAGTCCGTTGTAAATGGGGTCATGATAATTCATCATCTTATGTGGTTGTTAGGACAGTTAAAGGATAAAATGAAAGCAAATTTCTTTGTGTGTAAATATTAGCTATGGTTATTATTACCCCCATTGTTAGCATAAGGCAAGAGAGTGTCTGTTCTCCACCTTTCCCTTCTTTAATGAAGACACTGGTCACTGGATTTAGGACTTACCCCAAAATGATTTTGTCCTGAGATCTTTACCTTAATTATACCTAAATAGTTCATTTTTCCAAATCACATTCACAGGTTTTCTCAGGCTTAAGAGATTGACATATCTTTTGGTGGGGAAGGGGCACAATTCAACCCACCATGGGGAGTTAGAAGTTAAGCATGTAAATGGACATACATTATTATGTAATGCCAAGTAGTGATAAATGCTCTAAAGTAAAAATAAAGCCATATAAGGGGATAAGGGTGAGTGGAGGATGCTCTTTGGAGACAGCAGTCAGTAAAGGCCTCCTGAAGAGGTGACATCTGAGCTAAGATGTGACTGAGAGAGTGAGACATGAAATATGTGGGACATGTGTTAGGGGCAGAAGGAGCAGCAAATGCAGAGAGCTGAGCCAGGAAAGTCAAGAAAAATCAGAGTGGCTGGTGGCACAGCAAGTGAGCAGGCCAGCAGCAGGGAAAGAGCAGGGGGCTGTGCTTGTCACAAGAGGATTTTGCATTTTATTCTAGGTTTGATGGGGAGCCAAGACTGGGATAAGAACAGCAGAGTCATATTCAATTTTTAAGGCAGACATTCTATTTTAAACCGAACTCCAGACGTGGAGCTAAAGATTTAAGTGGTATTATAATATCCTCGAATAATTGCTCTGATAATGAGAAAACACCAAGAGCAATTCTTTGCCAATATTAGAACTAAATTCAGTTTGTGCTACCATGTCTTTTCATCATCTTGTGCTTCACTGAACATGTCACGAGTTTGCAGAAATGATTCCTTCTGCCTGCATGCCCTTCCCCAGTGTGCCCCCTCGCTCTGCTGTGGCTTGTTCCTGGTTTGTGTCACCTCCCCAGATAAGGTCACTCACCCTTCCTCCATGCTCCAAGGCGCTTATTGCCCTGGGTGCCTACTTTCTCGTATCATTACCATCTGTTTACAAGCCTTCCTCCTTTTCTGACTGTACAGTTCTTTATGGTCACATGTAAATCTTATTAATCTTCATATTACCAGAAACTAGCACACTGCACACTAGGTGCTGAATAAATGTTTGTTAAATGAATGAGTGAATCTTGGTCCTATTCAATTTTATTTTGCCTGGGTTTATATATTCTCCATCCCACTATTTAAATAAACACAGACTTTTTTCTTCTGTTATTTAATGAATAACATATAGAAGGGCATTACATTAGCATCAGGACACAATGACCATCTAATCATTTTTTAACAGTTCACTAGAACTGTACACAGTTATCAGCCTGTTCTCCTTTGTTTGCAAATGCCTCAAGAAGCCAAATAGTGGTAGGGACTTTCCCTGTGTTAAATTTGGGATCACAGAGGCAGGGCAAGCTGCATTAACCTGTCTGAGGTCACCCTCCAAGTCACTGCAATGGAGAAGCCAAATCATCAATGCAGAGAGCTGCTTTCTTCCATAACTGTGATGTATTGAGTTCATTGAGCCATGCTGTATTTGTCATGCACATGAGTTCTGAAAATCAATAAAATCTGTGAACCATCCCACAAAAATAAAATGCAGTGAAAAGGGTCTGCTTTGCTCCCTTCAATTACTCCAGCATGAATGGACCCAACAGCTGTGGTCTTCAGTGGGACTTCCAGGGCAATGAGGTTTTCAGAAATATTGATTTTCTTGATTTATCAAATTTTCTTGTTTGAGCTTTGCCTAATTAAATGTCAAAGTTGAGCATGTGAAGCTGCGTTAAAGTATGATCTTCCTGGCAATAAGAATATGGAACAAAATTGGATGCATCTTTGGATATGAAATATAAAAAAATACCTGAATCATTTTCAACAAAATATACGCTCAAATATTGATGGAGATAAAAACCAGTTCAGGTAGATTTCTTTGTCATGCTTGAAAAATACTTTTCTTCAAATACATATTAAATATATTACTATCTAGAGCATCTAAAGCGAGAGTGTTTTCACACATCTAAACAAAATTAGGATCCCTGTGACTCATGGCCCCAGTCATTCTACATGGTTGTCAGAGTTCATATCTCAACTCCAGATTCAGGTCCAGTTTGCTGGTCCATCAGAGGCTGGAAGCATGCTGTGCCAGGTGTGTCTGTAGCCACAGCTGTGTGCTGTGAAAAATGCATGCTCAGTTAACCCTGGAATGATTTTAGATCCTAAATACTGCAAAGGAAAGAGTATCTTTTGGTTTTTTTGTGCCTCAGTATCCTATTGACATAAATGAATTTTGACGATAAATTTGTAAAGCCAACAGCCTTTCAACAAAAGGGGCAAGAAACATATGTGTATTTTGTAATTGAGTAAAAATGGATTTTGAGAATACTATGGAATATTCATAGATCATTGGCTTTCGAGTTGGAAGAGCAATTTAGGGATAATTACAATAATGATGATAATTGGTGATCATTTTTAAATATGATTCTGTCATTGTATGATGTGTTTTATCAACAAATATATTAGGTACATGATTCAGTTATTACTACACCTAATTTAAAGAAGAGGACAATCCATTCTAGAGGAGTTAAATGACTTGCCCAATTCCCACAGTTGATTACTTTTCAGAGATGAACAACAAAGTCAATGCTTCTGTCTTCTTGGTTTACAGAGGAATTGCAAACCATATTTATGAGAGTGATTAGCCTTCTCAAGGATGACATGGGACTTTGTCTTTTAACCAGATGATTGCATAAGTGATAGGCCATTATTGCTTCCTCAAACTTCCAGTTACTTTGAAATAACTCTATAGGACAATTTATTGCTAAGAATCTTCTATGGAATGCTACCTCAAAAATACATCAGAGGCCAGGCATTGTGGCTCATGCCTGAAATCCCAGCACTTTGGGAAGCCAAGGCGGGCAGATCACCTGAGGTCAGGAGTTCCAGACCCGCCTGGCCAACATGGTGAAACCTCATCTCTACTAAAAATACTAAAATCAGCCAAGCATAGTGGCAGGTGCCTGTAATCCCAGCTACTCGGGAGGCTGAGGCAGGAAAATCACTTGAACCCGGGAGATAGAGGCTGCAGTGAGCTGAGATTGTGCCACTGCACTCCAGCCTGGTCAACAAAGCAAGACTCCATCTCAAAAAAAAAAAAAACAAAAAAAACAAAAAAAACAGAAAACAAAAATGCATCAGTAGACATTACTTAAAACTATATAAAAACGTTGTTAAAGAAAATGCTGAGTTAAACTAAACATATTACTTTACTGCAGGACTTATCACTACCACCTTTAATAGAAATATATGCATTGCATATCTTCCAGTAGTGGGTACCCTGTGGAGCACTTACTAAATGTGTTTCATCATGTGACTGTTTTATCAGTTTTCTCCTAAATAAATATTGAGTGCTTTGCAACAGAAAGTTTAGTGCTCTATGGAGATGAACTTTCCTAGAGTTAATATTCATCACTAGTAGATTATACTATGACAAAAATAATGTAATTATTTTGACTATTTTCCACCATGGATATTACCGGAATCATATTGTTTCACAGACATTATTAAAATGGCCAGAAAGATTAGAAGAGTAAAATACAATATTGGAAAAAAAAGAGAAAACTGAAAATTGCCACCATATCTAGTCTTTGACATGGCATGTAAAAAATATTGGTCCTGTATATGGATGAACCTCATGACTTCTGTAATATTTTAGCGGTGATTTTCTGAAAACATTGTCCTTTTCTAAGGTCCCTGATAATCAATGTTTTGTATCTTCAAATTAGAAAGCTGGAGAGAGCAATGCGTCATGGGGTAATGGAATGGAGAGTAGGAAACCGGCCCCAAGTGAATTCGAATACACCACTTGGATCCCATTCATCTACTCTCTGGCCCATGGTACCACCTGGTCCTTCCATGAAGGTGCCCTTTGGAGACAGCAGAATATCCTAGGCATTTGCTTCAATTTTCCAATTTTAGACCCAAAGTCAAATGTTTCCCAAATGATTTAAATTGACACCTGTAGGCCACTAGGATTTCCATTTCCTTCCTGGGCTTTGTAACTATAGAAAAACAACTTATGAAGGAAGATGTGGGGATTCTGCTACCACAGGTGAGTCAGGTAGACCTGTCCCCAGAGATGAAAAAAATGCACATGGGAGATACGAATGAAGGGTGATGGGAAGGGAAATTGAGGTTAATGCTGAGGTTTCTGGCTGAGAGTCTGAATACAGTTTACTGTGAGCGAAAGTGGTTATGGTGCTTTTTGATTTTTAAAAGTTAGCTGAGAGGTGAGCTGTGGCCAGCAGTGTTGGTAGCCAGAAACTTCCCATAAACCAGAGAGCACACTGCATCCAAGGGCTGTGCTACAAATCAGCTTTGGTATGAATTTAGGACATTTGCAAGTATTATGCCTGTTATCTTAAATGGGATTTAGGACCTGGTGTGGTGGCTCACGCCTGTAATCCCAGCACTTTGGGAGGCCAAGGCAGGCGGATCACTTGAGGCCAGGAGTTCGAGACCAGCCTGGCCAACATGGTGAAACCCTGTCTCTACTAAAAATACAAAAATTAGCCGGGTGTGGTGGCGTATGCCTATAGTTCCAGCTACTCAGGAGGCTAAGGCAGGAAAATTGCTTGAACCTGGGAGGCAGAGGTTGTAGCGAGCTGAGCTCGTGCCACTGCACTTCAGCCTGGGCGGCAGAGTGAGATTCTGTCTCAAAAATAAATAAATAAATATATAAACAAAACAAAATAAATGAGATTCAGTCTGTGCTTTTTCAGGATTTAAATTTGCCAAAAGAAATTGAAATTATACATTGCTGGTCTCATTAGAGAGTTCTGTCATATTAGGTGACACTAACAAGAAAAAAAAATCCATGTCCAAAGGCTAAGGCTATCAGAAGCATCTAGTTACAACGATCAAAGTGATGATTAAAGAAAAATAACTATTTCTTTCCTGTTTAAAGCCATGCCATTACAACAGACTAATTGAAATGTGAAGCAAAGATTCTGTAGATTTTGCTTGCTGGATGTTGTAATGTTAAGACTTTATTGATCAAAAAGAGGCAAGTAGCTTTTGAATGGTATTAGCAGTTCTTCTACTGGTTGGAAATTTATTTTCTGATAGTGTAACTTACCAGAGCTTCATCATGCTGTGAAGTGTATTTCAAGTCAAAAAAATTACATTGAACCTGTAATGCACAAGGATCTTTGTGCCTTGTAACCCAGTGAATAAGAACATAGGCTTTGGAATCAGAAGAACCTTAATTTACACATAAACTTAGCCATTGTTTTGAAAAAGACGATCAAGTTTCTTCAACTATAAAAGTGGGACATTAACAGCCACCTGAATAAGTCTATTTATGGCCAAATGGAAGGAATACCAGGCCCTAGACCAGTAAGTACCACATAATCATCAGCAAATAAATTGGGAAAATAATTATAATAATAATTATCACCTCTCTGTCAGGCTAGAGTGGAACTTGAGGTTCATTTAATCCAAGTCTTACAATTTGAATGAGGACACTGAGTCACAAAGTGGAAACAGTTTCAAAGTGCTTTTATCCATTCGATGATATATTGTAGACCCCCCATTTGTCAAGCTCTGTGGTAGGCACCGGCAAATGAAAGTATAAGCATTCACCATATATGCATTCACCAGGTATGTATTCATACCCAGACCCATTCAAGGAATAATTGATGGCATCTGTCCCTTAAGGAGTTCGGAGTATACAGAAGGACACACATGGTGAATTTTGTGCTATCACAGAGGGCTCAACAGGTTGCTGATGGAAGAACAGAAGACACCATGACTCTGCCAGGAAAGCCACTTCAGAGAAAAGGTGGTAACTTATGGGGTTTGAAGGAAGAAAAGGATTAATGTCAACAATACAGACCTTCTAGAGTATGCAGAGAAAGTATCAACCATATTTTACTAATGAGAAAACCAAGAATTTGAAAAAATGTATTATTAGTTGATGGTTCCATGATATTTTAGGGGCAGAAATGGAACTAAAACTCAGGGCTTATCATCTGTATCTCTTACTACTTTTACTCTTTCTCCCATTCTCCCACACGAATAATATCTAAGTTTGCAGAAAGAAATTAGTTCAACAGTTTAATTACACTGTGGATAACTTTTAATTTATTCATTTCTCATGGAATTATTTCCTCTTGCTTGATTTATGCCCTTACTTGATCTATTTCATTTTACTTTGATTTTCCCCTTTGTAATCAGATAATGCATCTTTGATAATATTTCATTCTCTTTCTGTGTATAGCCATTTGTTTTTCTCCCCCGGAGAACTAATTCATATATATTCTAAAAATAAGCAAATAATATAAATGCAAATGGGCTTCAAATGATAATTTACAAGCACCTAAATTGAACTTTGTTTCACTTGTATCCTGACGCAAAATGTTCCTGACCTTAAGATCATGTCCCATAGGGCCATTCCAATTGTAAAATGAACTCTGCATCTGATTTTCAGGTTATTGGATCTACATGTTTACCATAACTCTGATTAAAGGCCTTTGTAGCAAATGGACCATAGCTGTTTTTGCAATTGAGCCTTATTAAAATTTAAAGTGTATCCATAAACATGTAAGTGCTTATTATAGATCAAAGTTCAGAAAATTAAATATTCACAAATACAGCTCATTTTACAAAACTACAGACTCGAAATTATCTAAGCCAAATAATCTTAGCACTTAACACCAAATAGCCTTAGTTATTTCTGCAGCAAGATTTTATTTATGTTAAGCAACTTTTTTTGTGACTTGAGCAAAGGTTTTATTTTACCTGGAAAACTCAGCAAATATAGCTCTTACTCAAGGAACACTGTTGTAATATTAAGCTATAAAAATGATAAAGTACCACCTAACATTATATCATTTAATGCATCCGCAATGAAACCATTTGGGGTTTATTTATTTTGCTGATTGACTTGATTCCCATCCTTTGGAGAGGTTAATAAAGTTGGGCATATTTCATGATTATTCAAATAAGATAGCAAACTTTAATTTCTGTGTAACCCTCTAGGAGGGTTCAGCCAACAAGTACAATACTGTGTGCTGTTTTAGGATGTTTAGATTGGTGCCTCCACAAATGAACAATGAGGCCTTATATTTGTTGATAGCAAGTAGATTGTACTGCAGAATTAAAAGGAAAGAAATCAATGTTGCCAAAATAAAACAATACAATTAGAACCACATTTTGACTTGTCTCAGAAACATTTCTTGGTATTAAAGTTATTGGGCTATTAAATTGCATGGGGAAAAATAATAGAGCTCATTACATGGAGTGTTCTGCTTTGCCACAGCTGGAGTCTGGATTGCACACTTTAATATTAGTTTATGCATTGGAGCAAGTTGAGGAAATACAGATTATTAAGAAATAACCTTTCCCATTAGGGGAGCTTCAATGTCCTCAGGACCTTTTGGGGGTATTAGTGGGAATATAAAGAAGAATGAAGTATCTTTTTGCCATGCATTTTCCAATGTGAACAATGAAATCTATTCAAAAGTTTGTTTCTGTTTCAATATCTTTCCCTGATAGAAAGAAAAGAAAGAGGGAGTTTAAGGGAGAACCCATTAAAGACTAAAAATAGAAGGGATGGAACTACAATTTCCTTAGATAGCATTGAGACAGACAACTCTGTTTGATCATTTGATAAGGCCAAAGATAAAATGGTAACTCTGAAATTTTTAATTATTCCCTCAACAATAATTTCAGAAACAACTCATAGGACTTGTCTTTTTACTTTTGGCCATTTAAATGATGGTGGACAGCAACAGTTCTATTGGTTTTCCTCATTTTGGGGAGTGGACCGGTTTTATGCATACTGTCTTCCACTAAAAAAATCAGACAAAAAAGTTTAAAAAAGCTAACAGTAAGGCAATTAAATTACCATCATTATGAAGGAAAGAATGATAGATGCATGGTAATTGAGGATTTACTAGTTGCTAGGGATGGTAGTAAGTGTTTCACATACATTACATCCTTTAATCGTTCATAAATCACTTATTTTTTGGATAACAGAACCTATCCTTGCTTTTTGGAAAATCACATTGCCTTCCACATTGTTCATTTATGAGAAGGACCCTGTGCCCTGGCTCAAAAGGTAAACATATGACTAAGATCTGGTTAATGAAAACACTGTGGCAATAAGGACAGACAATTAGGATGTGATTATAGCTTGGTCAGGGTATAGAATTCTGGGACTTTCCCTGAAACGATCCAATTTTGAGAAAAATCCTCTGGTCATCTACTATGGATCTACAAGTAGCAAAATCTTTCTCTTCCTTTCTCTCTCTCCATTTTGCCTTCTTCTGCCCTTTTTAGACATTCTAGTAACTAGCTCACTCACCATGAAAACAACTATAAGAGTCATTTTTGAATGCAAAACAAATAAACCAAAGGTTTAATATTTTTAAAAAAAAATTGCTGAACTCTGGGATTCATAAGACTGCCAAAATACTTATTAAAACATATAAGCAATTCTAAAGGAGTCAGAATGAATGCTTAGAGTTTAAGTGACTATCATTAACATTTAATTTACCAAGGTGGATGTGCCATTCACCACTGATATTAAAGAGCCATTACCAAGAATGCACATATGAGCACATTACATCTAAATGGTCCCTTCTCCTCTTTTTGGATAGCTTGTGGGAATCACTTCTAACTATGCTAATTGTTTATTCCCAGTAAACATTCATGCTTAAATGCCTCCAACAAAATAACATGTAATATTTGGGAATTTCGTGGTAACTTGATGACTTCTATTATCAGAACCATACCAGAACCAAATAAAGAACACATGTTTATTGCATATTAAATAGAAATGAGAAAACGTTTCTTAACCAAAACAAAAACTTTTTTTAAAAAATGTAGTAAACTGCATATTTTCTAGAAGGCCAACAAGAAAAGCAAACCTCTCTTTAACAAGTATTTTATGTTGTAAAATTGGAAAATTTGTCCACATACAGAGATTTAAAATTGAATTATCAAATTTCAGATTTTAAACAAAGTATGAAAAAGTGTTGTGATCTAAAAATTATTTCAAGCTTAAGATACCAAAGTGAATAAAAATACTTTCACATTTATATTCCACCTCTCAACACTCTCACAAATACACAGAACCCAAAATATCTTTTGCAATTATCTTAATTACTGTTACCTTTGATTTATCTTACAAGGGTAATGCATTTAAAATTGTGATTTCTCATTAATGTCAGTTAGGTTTTACAGGATTTTAAAAACATTACTTCTTTGTTGGTTGGTCTGATGTTTTAAATATGTTTGATTCAAAGAATAGAGATGTTATAACTAAAGGATCAGTTTCCATAGGGCCATAATTTTGCAATGCTAATAACTACCAGATTTTTTTTAAAGATAGATATTTCCCACAAGCACATTTGTATATATTGGCAGAAGGAATGCATATGTTAAAAAATGATTCAAACACAAATGGTTTCCTTCAACTTAATGTTTTAAACTTTCTGTGTGTTTGAAGCATTTCTCCAAAAACATGATGATGGAACATGCATTGGAAGAAGAATCAGAAAAGTCAAATTTTTATATAAGGTCTGTAACTCCTTTGCTGTGTGAATATTGACACATTGCTTAATATTGCTTAATCTTTCTGTGAGTTATTATATTCAAATTGGAAATTGCATTACTTGCATTACATATCTTTCCATGATTTATATGAAAACCAAATGGGATAATAGATATGATAGGCAATGAAAATTCCAAAATGCTAAATTAATAAATGGGTGCTCTGTTCATCACTTACCAGTCTACTATTTAATGAGCTACTACTCAATATATAATTTAGAAAAAGTACTCGAATATGACAGTAGGAGAGATACATAAAATATGGTAAGTACTATAAGAAAGGTTTAGTTCAAATGCTAAGAGAATTCAGATAGAGGGAAAGATAATTTTGTCTGAGAGAGAGGACTAGGAGGGAAAGTAGAAGTGACGCTATTTGAACTGGGTCTTGGGAAATACTAGGACCTGGATCTCAGATGAGAAAACATGTTTTAAGCAGGGGAGGAGGTCATGGATTTGAAGGTTTAGGGTTATCTATTGCCTGTTTTGAGTCCATGATATAATGCATTTCGCTTCTTTAGTTAACTAAAAGAATCACCTAAATTGTTTAAAAGGAGAAAAAGGAATAGAAGATCTAGAATAATCATATACCTTTTTACTAAGCAATTAATATATCTAAGACATTGTTTTTATCTATTATCTCAGTGTTGTGATATGAGCATTATTGCTATTATATCCATTGATAGATTAGAAAATTGAAATTACAACAAAAATTACTTGACTCCAAAACCACGGATCTCCTCTACATCCTGCTCTATTATTCTCTTGTAAAATAGATTGTGGTTCTTTTTATTTCTGTAATTTAAAACATTTTTCCATTGATGTCATTCTTGCAACTACACGTTGAGTGCAAAGATGAGGTGCTTGCTCTCAAATGGGAAGTAGGAAGATGAACAGAGTTGTCCTTCTTCCATGGATTTAATGAGGAATTAGGATTCAGAAATGAGCTCTCATGTGCACCTATCCAGCCCTCCAACACCCACTCCTCAATGGACTAAATATTTAACTTAGGTGGAAAAGAACTCACATGTTGGAGGAGGACTAACATGTGACTTCCTTTGCACATGCCCCAGGATCATAAGTGGGGGGCCTTCTATTTGTCCTTTACATTCAGTCTCCTGCTTATTCTCACATATGCCCATGATTTTAAAAGCAAGCCACTAAAGTGTGTTTCTAAGAGCATAAGCTATAATTCAGATAAATGTGGAGAAAATTTGTAATTCCACATCTTAGTCTGTTTAGTGTTACTATGAAGAGACACCTGAGGCTGGGTAATTTATAGAGAAAAGTTTATTTGGTTCACCCTCCCACAGGCTGTACAAGAAGCACAGCACCAGAATCTGCTTATGGTGAGGGCTTCAGGATGCTTCCACTCGTGGTGGAAGGGGAAAAGGAGCTAGTGTGTGCAGAGGTGATACAGTGAGAGAGGAAGCAAGAGAGAGAGTGGAGATGCCAGGTTCTGTTTTAACAAACAGCTCTTAGGGGAACTAGTAGAGGGGGAATACCCTCATTACCACAAGGACAACACCAAGCCTTTCAGGAGGGATCTAACCCCCTTGAGTCAAACATCTCCCCCAGTTAGGCCATACCTCTAACAGTGAGGATCAAATTTCAACATGAGGTTTGGGTTGGGGGCTAATATGCAAACCATAGTTTTCCCTTACTAGCGGTGTGACCTAAGGCACGTTGCATACAATGGAGATAAAAATCTTGTGTTAATCAGCTTGGGTTACCATAACAAAACACCATAGACCGGTTCCATCAAACAGCAGACATTGGTTTCTCACAGTTTCAGAGGCTGAGTAGTCTAAGATCAAGGGGCTGGCCAATGCCATTCTGCATGAGGGCTCTCTTCCTGGCTTGCAGATGGCCGCCGCCTTCTTATATCTTCACATGGTAGAGAAAAAGTGATCTCTGTTCTCCTTTCCTTTACTTTCAAGAGTGATAGTCTCATCATGGGAGCCCCACCTTCATGATTTCACCTAATCTAATTACCTCCAAGGAGCCACCTGTAAATGATCACTTTGGGGGTTAAGGCCTCAACACAGAAATTTTAAGACACAATTCAGTCCATGGCAAATACTGTAGGGTAGTTTCAAACTTTCATAAATATAAATATGTGAACTATTTAGCCTCAAACCTGACATATAGGTACACTGAAATGGCAACTATTTGTGTCATATGGCTATTCATGTTTTACATCCACATAGTGCCATCTCCTACAACATTCACCTAAAGCAACTGATTGGCAATGACATTCATTTCAGATTTATAGCTATTCCATAATCATTTACAGAATACTCTGTGTCTGGCACTGTGTTGGGTGAGGAGAGGAGAAAGTATATAAAAAGTTGAGTAATTTAAAGCTCTTATTTTTGAAAAGCTCATAGAAAAATGAGGAGTACAGAGAGCTCTAAAGAGATTGCTGAAATATAAAATCAGATTAGACCATGGGGAAAACTGGTGACTGATTTTGCCAGACCAAATCAAAGAAAGCTTTAAAGAGAAGTGATGTTTCAAGCAGCTCTGGATATCCAAGTAGAATTTATCTGCCAGATAGCACAAAAAAAGAAGGATGCTCTAAGTAGAAACAATAGTATCTGATAAGCAGGGAAGCATGAGCAAGCAAAGAACTGTAGGGAAACTAATGAGAGACAGGAATTGTTGGAGCAACAGTTACATACAGGAACAGGTAAAGAAACACAGTCAGTGTCACTGAGATCTGGATTGTGAGATCCCACTGATTCCACAATCAAGAGACAGGGCAGAGCCGAAAGTATTTTTAATTTAATGTTGGCAATAGTGTGAAGAATGAGTTGGTCTGGGATGAGATAGGTGGCAAGGAGGCCAGGCAGGACACCAGTGTCACAGTCTCTAGAAAACAGGTGAATAGACCTATTGATATGGTTTGGATTTGTATCCCTATCCAAATCTCATGTCAAATTGTAATTCCCAGTGTTGGAAGAGGGGCCTATTGGGAAGTGATTAGATCATGGGAGTGGGCTTCCTCCTTGCTGTTCTTGTGAGGCGAGTGAGTTCTCAGGAGATCTGGTTGTTTAAAAGTTTATAGCACCTCCCCCTTCGCTCTCTTCCTCCTGCTCCACCCATATAAGACATGTCTGCTTCCCCATTCACCGTCCACCATGATGGTAAGTTTCCTGAGGCCTCCCCAGCCATGCTTCCTGTACAGCTTATGGAACTGTGAGCCAATTAAACCTTTTTTCTTTATAAATTACCCAGTATCCGATAGTTCTTCATAGCAATGTGAGAACAGACTAATACACTTATACAAGGCAGTGGAGGTAGAAAGGAAGAGACAATACTTAGAGACATTTGGGATTAAGAAGACTTAGAGCTTCCATTTTAGGTGGATTAAGAGATTTACTCCTGATGAGAGGTCAAAGGATTCCTATTGAAACAGATATCAGTTGCTGGGGAACAGTCATATGTGACTGCAACATCAAGGAACCCACAAATGCAGCCTTGCACACATACAGGACATAAAGCCAAACTGCAAAAAATAACACATCAAAATATCTCTACACTGTGTAATGCCAGATTTGTGTAAATCAGAAAAGAACTGCCAGGCTCACCAACAACCTCATTAATATCACAATAACTATCAATACAGAAAACTGTTATTTCCTATTATATTTTTAAAAAGTCAAATTAATAAACTTCAATTATGAACAACCAGCATTTATTAATTATCTCCTATAATCACTATGACAGAGATAGTAAATTCCCTGCCCAGTATATATTCTTGCTTCTACTTTAAGAACAAAACCATAATTTTATTAAGATTAGCAAGTACCCAATTTAATGAATATATATGTGTAGATCTATATATTATATAGATATGTGTACATTTGTGTATATATACACATATGTATATTTTTTCCTTCTCTCATGAAGCTAGGGGTTGCCAATGAGATATGAATGGAAACCACTGGCTGATATATCTGAGGACCTCTTTATAGGGGTCTAGACTTATGTGGAAGGGGGCCCATTGTCCTCCCTGCCTCCCCCTCTTTCTCGCTTCTTGGATGAATTTGTAAAGGCCAGTACTCATGAATAGACATAAGCACCAATCTTAGTAGAATAAAACAAAACAAAACAAAAAACCTTAGTATACATAATAAAAATTTAACACTAAGTTGTATCAGCTAATATTATTTGGATTTTCTGATGTGTACAATGCAACCTAATTAACATGTCGTACAGCCAGCATTATGCTAAGAGCTAGGGAAAGCAAAGATAATTAAAATACATAAACGATCTGAAATACCACAGGATAGGGAATATAACTTTAAAAACAATACTTTTCCATTGCCCCCCAAATAGTCTAATATAAACTGAAAACTGGATGAGGATGGAAGTTACTTTGTAGTCAGGACAATATTGAGTATCCTGAGGAATCAGTTCTCTATCAAGAAACCTGAGTGATAACTCATACTTCATCTCAAAGCTTGATATTTTTCTAGGTACCAGTGGGGCAGAAACACATGATTCCTAGTCCCAAACAGTTTACAATGCAGAAGGGGAGCCAGAACAGTACTTGATAATAAATAGCATATATTTATAGTCTTAGTCAGCACTGCTATGCAGTTTTTAATTCAACAAATATTCCCCATGATAACTTGCCCTGAGGGAGTCATGAGTGTGCAACAATATTGCCCTCTTTTCAAAACTAGGTTTTGAGGGGGAGGATAAATAGAATTCAAATCGTATTACAATACGGTAGACTTGTGTGAACTTAATAAGTGACAATCCTGGTGGACCCCAAATTCATGTGTTGAGTTTCTAACCCCTACCACCTCAGAATGTCACCTTATTTGAAAATAAGGTCATTGCAAAAGCAATTTCTAGTTAAGATGAGGTCATAGTGGAGTAAAGTGGGCCCCTAAACCAATATGACCGATGTCCTTATGAAAAGGAGATATTTGGACATAGACATATACACAGGGACAAGCCTGTGTGAACCTGATGGTTGATATTGAGTGTCAACTTGATTGGATTGAAGGATGCAAAGTATTGTTCCTGTGTGTGTCTGTAAGGGCGTTGCCAGAGGAGATTCACATTTGAGTAAGTGGGCTGGGAGATGCAAACCCACCCTCAATCTGGGTGGGCACCATCTAATCGGCTGCCAGCATAAAAGCAGGCATTGAAAGAACAGACTTGCTGAGTCTTCCGGCCACCATCTTTCTCCTGTGCTGGATGCTTCCTGCCTTCAAACATCAGACTTTAAGCTCTTCAGCTGTTGAACTCTTGGACTTACCCCAGTGCTTTGCCAGGGGCTCTCTGTGGCCTTTGGCCACAGACTGAAGGCTGCACTATCAGCTTCCCAACTTTTGAGGTGTTGGGATTCAGACTGGCTTCCTGTCTCCTCAGCTTGCAGACAGCCTTTTGTGGGATTTCACCTTGTGACTGTGTGAGTCAATTCTCCTAATAAAATCCTCTTCCTATGTTCCTCTATCCTGTCGTGACCCTTTAGAAAACACTAATACAGTGAAGATGAAGGAAAAACTTGGGGTAATGCTTCTTCTTCATGGCAAGGAATGTCAAAAATGGTCAATAAACCACCAGATACTAGGGAAGAGGCATGGGTAAGATCCACTATCACCGCATTCAGAGCAAATCAACCCAGCTGATGCCTTGATCTCAGACTTCGAGCCTCCAAACCTGTGAGACAATATATTCCTATTGTTTAAGCCACCCACCCAGTTGGCGATACTTTGGTTTGGCTGCTCTAACAAACTAAGACAAGTTTTAATGGAGTCTATAAGTTTGTTGAGACATTTTTAAGTCCCATGCACTAGGACACTGATATTCTAAAAAAAAAAAACTTGATTAACAAGTAAGCCCAGATTTTGTTGAATATTTCAACATAATTACACTTGAAAGAAGACAAGAGAAAATCTTTGCTTCTTGAGGAGGAAACAGCCCTGTTCTAAAACTGCTTACCATGAGTGCTAGTGAAAGAATTATAAAGAAAGTACAGAAGTTTAGTAATTTGATAGTAGAATATTGTGAATTTGAGGATTCGTGAATTCTTGGGATACATTTTAGAAAAACTGAGAAAGGGCTTCTTCACATAGCAAAGGAGGTAAAATTCAAAAATGATATAAAAATAAGCACTATGAGAGGATAAAAGAGAAAAGGAATACATTCTGGGATCAGAAAAGGAGGTGGCATTTGAGAAGAAACTTAAAGGATGTTCTATTAATCAGAGTCTGGTGTTTCAGACAAAGTCCATTTAATACTGAGCGTTGGCTACTCGGGTGATTAAAGACTGAAGCTTCTGGGGATGTTGATGCAACCCAGAGCTCAACAGCTTTAGGAAGTTGCTACCATTCTTCAGGCCAGCAGGGGAGAAAAAAAGAAAGAATGAATGAATCTGAAAGGAGAAGAAGCTCCCTGCAGTTGGTACTTGGACCTCTTAGGGAAAAAAAGTTATTGTTTCACACATACTAGACCACTGAGAGGGCCTGGTGTTTTTTTTTCAGACATCTCAGAGGGGCTCTGCTGTGTGTTGGGAGAATGGGGGTGGGCTATGTGGTACTCCTCCCACTCAGGTGAAGTGACATCAGGGCTAGAAGTATCAAGGAAGTTGGAGGCTGAAGCCATAGTTGTCTGCCTCAAATGGAGAGGGAGACCCAACCTGGAAGTCAGAAAAGAATCCTTCTTCCAACTTCCACCTCCTGTCCACGTTTCCTACTGGCAAAATCTACCCAGAGATGGCTGAAAATGGGAGTCTGGAAAATGTAATTTTTGGAACCTTAATCCTAACTTCTCAGAAAGGAGTAGGTGGTGGGTAGCGGTAGGACTTGGAACTAATAGCCAACAGGTAAAAGAGGCAGAGATGTAGAGGTTTTAATGTAAAGAAACAGGGTGAAAAGGGGATACTTCCAGTCTCCTGAAGGCCCTGAGCATTGGCAAAGAGTCTGGAATGGAAAAGGACAGGTTGGTCAATAATGATGATTCCCTGATATAGGTCAGAAATGGGTCTAGGTGATAGAAATGTTAACGTGAACAAAATATACAATAGCTGTTTGTAGACTATTTAACCTGAGCATCAAGCATGTAATATAGGAAGAAGTAGAAAATAAGTATAAAAAAGGAAGAAAGGAGCCTAGAACTGCATTCTGGATAACTTGTGACATCCATATGGGAGAAAGACATATAACTCAATAAATCATGTTTAATATCAGTGGCTTTTGAAAATGAGTCTGAAGCATGTCAGTTGATTAGGAACATTAATTCAGAGGGTTTATAGAATAGATTCACTTTTCCTATTAGTCAAAGTTATCATTTTATCATTTTCATCATTATCATTGTCATCATTATCATAATTATGTTTATCCAGTACTCAATATATAGCAGAAATTGAGCACTTTCCTATATCACATTGAACCCTCCAAACAACACTATACTGCAGCTGTTATTTTCCCTATTTTATATGGGAAGTAAACGAAGATCAAAGAGAATACATTTTTTGGTCAAAGTCATATTGGTTCTAAGTGGTTGACCCTGGATTCAAACTCAAGTCTGACCCTAGATTTCTTTCTCTTAAGCATTACATGCTTCTCCGTTTGAGAAAAGGACATCTAGACTCACACCTCCTTTCAAAATATTGTCATCCATAAGGTCACCTCAAGACTCAAGTACCACCTGGCAGCTTGAGCCATCTCTCTAAGTTCTTAGTTCAGTTCATTTATAATCCCCTCTGAGTATTACTTCTCCTCCTTCTCACTTCTTTAACGTTTGTCACAGTCCTCTGAGATGACAGGCTGAGCAATGGTGATGAGAATTATGGTAACATAAATTCCATAAACAGAAGAGGCTGCCAGGAGTGGACACAAAGAGGTTCACAGAGGGCACATCTGGGTGAGAACAGCCCCAGCTGTTATAGCATACGTGCAAAATACTGATGTGCCTGCACATCCATGCAGACCTGATCCTAGCTGTTTATAAGAAAGGATAGCTAAATGCAGAAATGTAAATCTGTAGGCTGGAGTTGCTCTGTTTCCTAAGTCTTAAGAGTTTGGCTCTTTATCTTACACACATAAATGCAGTAGACAAAACCTCCACATAAATAAGCAGCAGGTGCACTAGGATTTTCTTGTCAAGGTATTATGTAAGTGTTAACTGAGCTGATCAGCAGGAGCACACATCCATCAGTTTCACTGCAGAAAGCAGGAAGAGGAAGGTGAAGATGAGTAGGCAGGTTAAATGAAAACTCATCTGGCTTGCAGAAGAGATACTTATTGCTCAGAGGAGGAAGGTGCCCGGGGGTCATGAGATGTGACAATACTAACAGAAAATCCAGAGCTTGCAAACCCGGATAAATGTTTAAGATTTAATGGGGAGTGTCTACACAAATTCCAAATGATTTAGAAAAAGGTAAATGATCATAACAATGTTAATAATATCTATCAAGCATTTTGCTGAGTATTTTGCTTAGATTAATACCCCATTATCTAATCAAACTCATAGGATATGTATGGCGCACTATTTCATCGAAGAAACAGATTCTTAGAGCTGTAAAGTAACTTTCCAAAAGTATAGATATTTTAGATATAGATATTATAGACCTAGCAAATAAGATGCAAAAACAGAATTTAAACTTAGAACTGCCTAAGTTAGTAATTACTATAACCAAATGCTCTACTTCACATCCTGATTGCTGGGGATTCCATTTGAAATAGCCAGATCATATATAAGTGTGTGTCTGTACACAGAAGTAGATCTATTTCTAAAAGAGACTGCTACTTGTCAAATATTCAGGCAAGTATGTGTTTTGGCTCTGTGATGTGATAGGACCAGTTTTGAATCTCCTATTTTAACAAAATGTGCTGCTTATTTTTGTTATTTTACATCATGGAAACTTAGTTTGTTCAGCCTGAAGAGTTTATGATGGCCTTCTATATTCTTCCTGTAATGTGTTCAAATTCTAGGGTAAAATAAATTTAAAACACAAAGCCAGGATGTGTCCTTTTAAGCTCTTATAGAGGATATCATGTAGATAAGCCAATAAAAACCACAAAACTCCCAATTTGGTCAAAAGGGACCTTACTGTATTAATATATGCATCCTAATTAATGCATTTACTTAATTTCTCATCATCTTCCTTCCAAACACCATTCCATGCACATTTTATATAGCAACATTGCTGAAAAAAATGCATGGATCCACAAAGATCTCTCATCTTTTTTTTTTTTGAGGCTCGCTTTGTCACCCAGGCTGGAGTGCTGTGGTATGACCTCAGCTCACTGCAACCTCTGCCTCCTGAGTTCAAGTGATTCGTGTGTCTCAGCTCCCCTAAGTATCTGGGATTACAGGCATGTGCCACCACACCCAGCTGATTTTTGTATTTTTAGTGAAGATGGGGTTTCTCCATGTTGGCCAGACTGCTCTTTAACTCCTGACCTCAGGTGATCCAGCTGCCTCTGGCTCCCAAATTGCTGGGATTACAGGCGTGAGCCATTCCACCTGGTCTCATCCTTCTTTTCTTGCCTTTGCGGATTCTGTTCTCTCATGATCTTTTCCCTGTCTCTTAGTTGTACTACAAGATTCAGTCTGGTCTTCATCTTTTCAGCAAACTTTCCTTGACTTAGGTATTAGTGTCCATCTCAGCTATTCAGAAGCATCCCAGGCATGTTATTATTATCACCACTGTTTAGCGGTAAACAGTAGGAATGGTCATAGTGTTAGCAGTAATAGAATTAGTAGCAACAATAATGGAAGAGGTAGTGATACTCATATTTGACCTTAGTGAGTATCTCCAATATGTCAGGCACAGTACCGGGAACTTTAAATGTATGAACTCCAATCCACTAAAACTACATGAATTAGCATGAATTTATTATCCCCATTTTATGACTGAGGGAAACTGAGTTTCTCTTTTTTCAGCAGCTGTTTCTCCCTAATTTTCTGTCTTCATGCTCCCAATTTTTCTCTCTTATGCACGTTAGATATTTCTTTATTTATCTTGTATTTGTGTTCTATTGTTTCTCAGATTTCTAAATCATTGATTTCTAGTTTTACCCTTATTAATTCTGTTCTCCTTTCCTTGGGATTTATTTTTCTTCTTTTCTGACAGTTTGAACCTAATTGCTTTATTCACTTAAATTTTCCCATTTTAGTAATTCATCTATGTAAGGCCAGTAATTTTCCTCTGAGCAATACCTTAGCTGTGTTCTCTAGTACCTAAATTTATATTTTATCTATTCTGAGACACAACATTTTTAGGTCATTTCAACTTATGACATATTTTAGAATTAAGAGATACCTTCATCCAGGGGTGAATGATATGCATGTTAGTACACTAAGCTCCATTTTGATCAATTTCCAATGATTATCAGCCAGGTTACAGTCCTGATATAGCTGATAACTAATGTTGGAAACTGGATAGACTGGGACATTGTTCCTGTTGGCTTATGTGCATTATTGATGCTGAAGAGCTAAGTTTAGTTACTGTTTCAAATACCTTTATTTTGTTGATCTAAAATATTCTACGAACACTTTCCAAGAAGATCTACCTTTAAAACTTTCAAAATGAGTGTCAACGGCTTGGAAGAAAATTCGGGAGCTAATAGTGGAGCACTCTCCCAAGTCAGGCTGCGTTACTAATGCACTTAGTGTCACAGTAGGAGAAAAATTCTAACGACTGTAACAGAGTTGAGTCATGGTTTATGGGCAGAAATTTTCTTCTTAATGAACACAGGAGAACCATGAATCTTACAAATGGTGGTGTCTTAGATTAATAAAAAATTCATATTTGTTTTCTGTAAGTTTATCATGTATCTGAAATTTACAATTTCATTTTCATTTCCATTTTGACCTATGGGCCTTTGAGAAAGTTTTCGAAATCTCCAGGTGAAACTAGCCTTTTTCTTTTCAGTTGATTTTTAATTTCCAGCTTTCTTGTATAGAAATCAAAGAGAGTGTTCTGTATTTATAATTTAAATAATTTATTGAGGTTTTTGTGGCCTTAATATATGGCAGGTTTTATCAACGTTTCCAAGCTATTTGAATAGAAAAAGATTCCCCTCTTTTGAAGAAACAGAGTCCTTATGTACTTATAGGAGATGTTTGGTAGCCTTTTATTTAAATGGGGCGATAAATAAAATAAAATTCTAAAATCATTGCAGAAGGTGAAAAATTAAAGAAGGATCCAGATTTGAAGGAGACTATCGTCTTTAGTAGTCAATAGTGAACCCTCAAATTGAGAGTGTAAGGCAGAATGTACACTTGAAGAGCTGGATAATATGAACCAAGACTAACAGAAGCTAAAACTAGATTTCAGAGTGAAATCAGAAAGAATCTTTACAACAAAATAATGTCCTACGCCTAGTCTCTCTACTACTCTTATTCTCAAGCTTGCCTTATTTCAGCATTCCCAGTATTTCTGTCTTTAATTTTTACCATTTCTGAGAATCTGGGAACTATCTGTACTATTTATTAACCTGACAACTTTCTCCCAAATCTATTTTACACCAATTCACTCTCACTTGTTATGTAGCTTTCCATTTAGTAAAAATATCCATGAACTAATGGAATGACGTAATGTGTATGTCATTATATATGACTGTTTTTAAAAGTTTGTCAACATATTTTCTAGAAGAGTCTCACTGATCCTTTGTACAATACTGTATAACTAGTAAACATTTATGCTGACTCCAGCCTCTGTGGGAGAGGAGGTGATGTTGCCCTCAAACTGACTGCAGGGAGGTCAGTCACAAAGGTGACAGCTGGGTAGCCATGGAGCTTAAACTAAGAGTCACTTGAAATAAGTAGAAGTAAGTACATCAGAGGCTAGAGACAGAACACTTGAATCAAGAGTCCAAGATGATTTGAAGGTTTTGAGATAAGAAAGTTCAGGGCAAATCACTTTGATTTTGAATTGAGTTCCATAGTTCCTACATTAGGGGGTGGATTTTCAGGAACACAAGAAGGAAAATGTTTCTGCCTCTTATTTCTTATACCTAAGGAACAAGTGGGCTATTGAATGAGAATAATGTCCAATACCTTGCTGCTGATACTTCCTATTTTTCTCATTCTCCTTATCTTTTCCTTTCCCCTCCCCATCTTCCTCTTTTCTCTTCCTCCTCTTCTTTTTCTTTCTTTAGCTAACTTCTTAGTAGTTATTTAGATACACATTTTCTGTTATCTGCATAATTTGTCATCTTCACAAGGGTCTACATTCATCTCTGAATTTATTGTACTATACTGAGACTCATTCTCCGATATTTAAATCACATTTTATATTGCAACCTTCGTGTGATAGTTTATAACAAGCCAAATTTATTTCAATAGTTAATTATGGAATAGTTAGATGCTGCTTTGATAGTATGAAAAGTATCACAAATTATATTATTTCAAAAGAAAATTATAATTAAATGCCAGCTTCCAACGGTCACATACAAATCTGCATATGATCTGCCAATGCAGACAACCCTTAGAATGGTCTTGAAAATCCCATATTAAAGATGATAGAGCCATAAGATGGAAGGAGCTTGGGCCCCTAAGTCATCACGTGGAAGAGAGCCATTCATTTGCGTATACTTCTTAGGGCTCACAGGTGAGCAAGAAAATAAACTATTTGGTTAAACAACTGAAAATTTTTTTAGTTTGTTGCTCACAAGAGTTGGCCTATTGTGTGAGGCTTAGCAAGTATCGGCAGAATGACAGACTGAGTCAGTAAGTAAATGCTACTACTCAACATTTGTTTCTGCCCATAGAAGACTAAATTTTTTAGTGGTTTGTTTCTTGTCTCCAACTTAAAAAGCCTGACATTGGAGATTCTAAGAAATCAACTGATTTAAGACTGCTTCATATAAAGCATCTTTTATGGGGTGAAAACCAAGAAGCATAAAAGCCCACTGCTCTGCTGTATGATCTGCTATATGACAGTTCCCGTAGGTATAACATAAACCAAGGTCACGTCGGCACTAAGCCAGAGCACAGTATTTTGCATTTTCTGCTAATGCCGAAAAACACATTTAAATATCCAGTTACTGAAAAAAAATCTAAATTTTCTTTGAAAATTTTGGATACCAAAGTAGAAACATTAGACCTCGCTTGCATACTGACTAAAAATCAATGTCCTAAAATTGCTGAGTGCACTCGGAATTATTTGATATGCTGTCCAAACTTGTTTATGAAAATATATTTTGGATGTGAGATATAAGTCCCCAATTACTCATTTATCCAAATTGCTAAATGTTTAAAGACTTCAAAGTAATTTAAATTATTCATTTTATTGATTTATTACTTTCTTTAATATTCATAATAACTTTTTCTCTTAACCCTGATCTCATAACATTTGAAGTGCTATGATAATAATTATATTAATATGCTAATTTCTTCAAAGAGTATATTCAACTGAAACTCTTAAGGTTTTAACCACTGTAGACTTAATTAGGTTGATTAAAATACGATTCTATTTTATTTTTACTTTGTGATTGCTCCATTATCATATGACACTCATAATAGTAATAGAATTTATCATTTATTGAGCATAACTTTTTTTTCTAAAACATTAGCTTTATGATTAACTTCATAAAAAAATTAAATAGGTGCATACCCTGTGTGGTTTTACCTATTTTTTTTAGTTTAATAAATACCACCCCATAAATGAATACCAACTTATCTTCCAGTCATATATAGTATTAAACACTACCAAATCTATTTAGCTAAGAGAAATTTACTTGGGCTTGAATATGCTATCCTGGATGCCACACTGTGACTTCAGCCTGAGGAGTTTCCCCTATCTGAAAAACCCTTGACTCTAACTGGACAGCAATAGTAATCTCTGTGTCCATTTCGAAAGAGGATGCAGATTGCCAGACCCCTCATGATCTGGCCTTGCACAACTCTTCTGCCCTCTATTACTTTTAGAACTGCAATTCCAGCTGGGCACTGTGGCTCACCCCTGTAATCCCAGCACTTTCGGAGGCTGAGGTGGGCAGACCATGTGAGGTCAGGTGTTTGAGACCAGCCTGGCCAATATAGCAAAACTCTGTCTCTACTAAAAGTACAAAAAATTAGGCAGGCATTGTGGCAGGCACCTGTAGCCCCAGCTACTGGGGAGGCTGAGGTAGGAGAATCGCTTGAACCCGGGAGGCGGAGGTTGCAGTGAGCCGAGATCACGCCATTGCATTCCAGCCGGAAGAACAAGAGCAAAACTCCATCTCAAAAACAAACAAACAAACAAAAAACTGCAATTCCATAAATGCAGTATATTCTTTGGTGCCTCTATGCCGTTGCACACACTGTTTCCTCTGCTGCAGCTGGCATTCCTTGCCTTGACCACCTAGTTAGCTCCTTCCTCTATTTGGAAATTCTGTCCAGAAGATACCTTTCATTCCTGGTGTCATCATTTGGTATTTTCTCTTTTGCTTGTCTCTGCTTCTGTCATCATGTGCTACATCCTGTTCTCCATCATTTACTAGTGTTCATTTTATGCCAGCCACTTTACTATCCTTACATATATTCTGGAGAATTGTTTTAGAAAACTCACCAGTTTAACATTGTCATCCACATTTTAGAAGCAAGAAAAACTATACTATTTGTTCACTCTGGCTAATGTGTAGATTATTAAGAGTTCAGGCCGGGCACGGTGGCTCACGCCTGTAATCCCAGCACTTTGGGAGAACGAGGTGGGTGGATCACGATGTCAGGCATTCAAGACCAGCCTTGCCAAGATGGTGAAACCCCGTCTCTACTAAAGATACAAAAATTAGCCGGGCGTGGTAGTGGGCACCTGTAATACCAGCTACTTAGGAGGCTGAGGCAGAGAATTGTTTGAACCTAGGAGGCGGAGGTTGCAGTGAGCAGTGATTGCACCACTGCACTCCAACCTGGGTGACAGAGCGAGACTCCGTCTCAAAAAAAAAAAAAAAAAAGAGTTCATGCTAGCTAAACATGAATTTCTCCTGAATTCTACCTAAGGTCTGTCTGCTTCTAAAGCCCAGTTTTTATACGCTCAGGTAAATATTTGCTTGTTTCCAGACATATATGACAAAGCATGGGCATTAACAAAGGAGAAGAAGAAAAAGGGAGCAGGAGAGACAGAAAATAAGAGAGACTAAGTAAGAAATTTTAAATAATTTATATACGGCATCCACCCTTCTACTCAGTGGATGAATAACCAAGACTGTGCATTAGAATAAAGCAAATCTGCTCATCCGTGCCATCTCAACCCCTGGGATCTCATAGAATGTGAGTTTCTTCCAGTTCGAGTATACTGCTAGTATTTAATCACATGTGTTTCTTCTACCTCTTGGCAACTGAGGGCAAGCAAATGACTTCATCTTGTACTCAGTTAAAGAAACAGTGACCTTTTCTGAGCATGAATGTCATACATCCCACACTGGACTAACTCAGGGGCAGTCCTTCTCTGTGATATTGCACCTTCTTAAAGTACATTTGTCTTGCATACAGACTTTAGAGACCGATTGTTTTGCATGCTGCAGGTGCTTAACAAGTATCAGTAGAATGACAGACTGAGTCAGTAAAAAAAGGCTACTAGTCAACATTTGTTTCTGTTCATAGAAGCCTAAATTTTTTTCGTGGTTTGTTTCTTGTCTCCAACTTAAAGAGCCTGGCATTGGAGATTCTAAGAGATCAACTGATTTAAGATTGCTTCATGTAAAGTATCTTTCATGCGGTGAAAACCAAGAAGCATAAAAACCCACTGCTCTGCTGTATGACAGTTCCTGTAGGTATAACATAAACCAAGGTCACATCAGCACTAAGCCAGAGCACAGTATTTTGCATTTTCTGATAATGCAGAAAAACACACTTAAAGCCACAGTACTGTTTGAATAGAACGTAAGTACAAGATGAGCCTACGAGTTCATCCAAAATAAATAAAACTACTGTGGGGAAAAGTTGATTTATTAAATTTCTTTCATCCCAGAAGAATATATTAAGAATATTATTTATATCCTTTGCATGTCTTCCTTCTAATTAGATTCCCTTGTGCCATGTTAAAAATTGATTTAATCTTATTTATGTATATCTTATTTGTAAACTGCTTGCTATACAATCTATTAATTTGTTTCAATTAAATTCTATATATCCATTCATGCATTTGTTTATCCTCCCATGGATTGTTTCTCATCATAACTCTACATTCAGAATTCTGGAGGCATTTACCCACTGGGATCAACTACCCTCAAACACCTTGCTTTTTATTGCTGAAAACCCTTGTACTCTACTGAGAATAAACTACTGATACTCTCCATGTTCTCAGAGTAAATGGATAATTCAGTACAGTTGAACACAATGTAATTCTAGGTTTTATTCTCCATAAATTGCCTTTTAGCATAGAGATAAAAACTTTATTTAACTAAATGTTTCCCTTTATCCTGACTCATGTAGCAGAACAAGAATATATAACAGTAAAAATTTCTTTTGAAGAGTAGTTTTTTAGCTGATCTGGACGCTTTTCAATAAACTCAGTTTTTGACAGAACGCTTAGGTAAGTAGGGAGATTCATTGAACATTACAACGAGAATTATCAATGGACCTTAACTACAGCTAAATATATCATTTCCAGTTGTAATATAGGTGCTCAAATATATGTTGTAATAAAACATATTTACTTGTGTAGTTAAGGGGTAATGTCTATATACCACTGAATTTTACTAGTAATATCTATGAAGTTTATCTAGAATACATAAACAGTATCGGGGTTCTCAATGTATGCGTTCTCATGTTTGGAAAGAATAAGGAATGAATCTTTACTGAGCCATGATCTTGAGCCAGAGACTCTTTAAGGCCTTATTTATCTCCTTTGATACCAACACTATCCCGTTTGAGTATTATTGACCTATGTTCCACATAAAGACACCTCGTCTGGGAACATTTAAACACAAGGTTACAATGTTAATAGGTGACAGAAACTACATTTAGCTCTGGATATGTCTTGTTTTAAAACCAGCCTTCTTTGTATACAAAAGTTTTGCTCAAGATATTTAAAAGAAAATTGTATTTTACGAAATGAAGAATCCCTTGATGGGATTGCTTAATATCAGCTAGATGAAATGTTTTTAAAATTATACTACTGAATATTGTTGCATCAAAATTATATTTGCCCAAGGGTGGCATGGAGAAAACACTCTCCTTTATGTGATTATCCAAAAATTTTCATACAAAGTAAACAAATGTTTAAAATGATCATTCTCAGCATTCTCCCAAATATTTTTACATTTGCCATGCATACCACGCACACATTTAAAGCACACCATTATGTCAAAGATGGTAAATACCCAATCTTACTTCCCTGTCCTCTAGAAAATCATCTAGGCATTTAGTCAACAAGTACCTTATACAGTGTCAAGGGGAGCCATTAAAAACACGGTATACAGAAATTGGATTTCCTTTCCTGAATATTGCAATGAAGAATGGAAGAGAAAAGCCAGGCTTCTAGCATTTCTCCTTTTGTAAGGATATGTCAGCCCATTCAGAGAACAAATGACCCAAGTCAATGAGTGTGCTGAGAGCTTATCCAGGAGAGCTGACACTCAACTTGAGCTAAACTTATAAACTATAGTGCATGTTCAAATTATTTTATCTTCTGCATTTCACTCTGTCGCTCCACATGATGACATTAAGTATAGCCTTGCAAAGGAAGTAGTATCTATTTCTGAAAGGTTTAGGTGAAACATCATTATATTTCCAAACAAAATGAAAACAAGCACCTTGGTAGAGGAACGGCATAAAAACAGACCAGCAGGAGGTCTGTTATAAATTCAAGGGAATTGACAACTTGAGAAATTCACAGTTGTACATTTAAAATGTCTTTCTTTTTAGGAAAATTCCATGGCCTCTTCTGAAACATCTGGAAAAGACTATAGACATGTTCTTTGGATGTAAGTTACGGATCCATACAAAATGTACTGATCCTTATATAATAAAACCCACAATATCTGGGGGGAGGTAAAGAAGATAGGAAGGTAATGGATGAGAGTTTGGGCTACAGTCATGCAAATCTGGGTTTTAATTCTGACTTTGCCAGTCTCAAGTCTCTGTAGAATTGGCAAAAGTATTTTCAAAGCCTCTGCTCCTTCACCTGTAAAATGAAGATAATAAATAGTACCTATTGTATCTGCAGAGTTTTTAAAGGGCTTAAATGATAGAATATACCCAAAATGAAGTTTTGCATAATGCATTCTCAAAGACATTGCTCAGTACATTTTGACTAGCATTATTATTTATATTATCACAGCTTGGTTCAGTCCCTCATCATTTCTCACTTGGAGAACTACCTCCTTCAGTCCATTCATACTAAACTTTTGGTCAAACTTATGTGATCCTGTCATTGTCTTAATTATTAACCTCTTACAAATACCCACTATTTATACAGAATGTTTTTCAAACTCCAGGTCATGATCCATTAATGGGTCATGAACCCAATTTAATGATGAGTCGAGACAGAACTTAAAAGAAGAAAGAATAAAATGGCATGACTACGTAGGGCATAGAAAGATAGAATAGACTACATAGGGCACAGAAGGAATGGAATGGAATGGAATGGAATGGAATGGAATGGAATGGAATGGAATGGAATGGAATGGAATGGAATGGAATGGAATGGAATGGAATGGAATGGAATGGAATGGAATAGAATGAGATATTGTCAGAGAATATGACACATAGCAAAAATAAAACTTATTTTTGAAATCATTTATTACAATTAGTATGTACGTGTGTGTGTGCTAGACTGTAATGTAAAATATATGTTCTTACTTACTAGGTAATATTCAAAGTAATCTGACAAGCATTGGGCAGGATGATGTCCAGCATTAATGCTCTGCTACTCATCTAGCCACTGACCCTGGTCACTCAATGTTCAAGACCTAATGAATGGAAAGTGGAAGATGCATTTTGCCTTCCTTTTGCCTTTGAGGTGAGGTAAGTGGTTTAGTATGATGGAAAGTGGAGTACAATAGGACTCTGATTTTATAAGTTGGTAATTTTTTTAACCTAATTTTCTGATTCAATAATAGAAATAAATATATTTTAGACTTTAAATGCTAATAATACCCCATCATTGCCCTTCTTATTCTATCTTCAGAAAAAGTAAATATAATCATTACTGAAAGTATTATGCACGAAAAATAGGATCAGAAATACAAGTTTAAAAATTTCTGTGACCTGAGATTTTTGTGTACATATTGGAATAAAATGTTTTCCATTTATTGAGTTAAAATGTTTCTTTATGCAAATGCCTTTTCAAACAAAGACATTTCCAACACAAATCCATGAATCCAACTTACAAATACACTATGAACACTGGATACAATGCATGCAAACAGGACATCTGGAATGAAAATGCACCCTCCTGAGATAACTGGGAAGTCTCCATTTTACATTTAGCTAGTCAATCAAGCATGAAGTAGTCTTTTGGGAAGAATGAGAAGAAAGAGGATCAAATATGTTAAAACTAATGTGTGCACCCATCCTAGATCATAGCATTTTTAGTTTCAAAGATTCTCATTGCCTTTCTCACACTAGCAATGCTCATAAATCAGGCCTTTAACTAAAAATCCACAACTGCCCTAATTCTAAGTGGTGAGAGAGAACTCAGATGCAAAATCAGACTCATGTCCATGCTTATAATGTTTCCATTTCCCCTTTGAAGATATTCTCCTTTGAAGAAAAATTGCCTTCAGTAAAACCAAAAGTGAATTTTAATGCATATCCATCATCTTAAAAAAATGGATTTTACAAATTAAGCATTATGAACAATTTGTAAGTGCATTCTAATACTGTACACAGAGTTGAGAGCCAAGGAGTTTAACATCTGATAAATCTGAAGTTAAATATCTGAGTTCAAAGCCAACTCAACTATTTTCCAGCTATGTGAATTTGGGAAGTTATTTAGGCTTGCTGTGCTTCAGGATCCTCATGGGCAAAATTAAGATTAAAATATCTACTTTATAAGGTAGAAGTGATATTTAAATAAGGCAATATATACATGAAACAGTTACTCCAGGATCTCACATATAATAAGTGCTCAATAAATGGTAGCTATTAAGGTGGAGAATAGTCATAAAGAGGTCCTAGGAACTAGCTAAATAGTAAAATGCCAGGAGTATATACTCTGCCTTTCACAAAATAAGTGCTATTAGGGAAAATATTTTAACATCAGCATTTAAAACTATAATATTTTAATGCAATTCCAATATAAATTTACGTTTAAAGGGTAAATTTTCATGGTTGAAATATTGAACAAAGCCCATTATAAAAATGTTTTATTTCACCCATTTCTTCTGAGTTCCAAGCACGGAAGATAAAGAAAGAAACCAAATGAGTAGATGATTTTACATGATAAACTCAAGAAAAATCAAGATGGTGCTTCAGTGACACACAGAAGTTTCTTACACATAGTGATAGTTAAAACTAGTTTACTGAATTAGAACATCATGTAAATATTTCATTATAAGATTTTTTGTGCATGGTAAAACTTCTGTTCTTTTCTTGCATATGTTATTTATGAACATAAAACATGCCTCGCTCATCCTCATGAGTCTCCACAATGCCTGGCAGATAGCAGGCACTCAATGAACTTAATTTGAATAATAACATAAGATTTATATTACAAGTAAACGAGGATTTACTGCTCAGCAATCTGCATAGCCCATGGTTAGCTACAACCAAACCTTTGAGGTAGCCTGCCTTTACATGAGCAGTTGGAAAAACCATTACCCTCATTTTAATTTTCCTTCTCCCATTAACGCTTATACTTCAGTGAGAATAAAGTTAAATGAGTGTCTTTTTCTTCCTAGGTTGCTTACATTTTTAAGCATAAATCTCAGACCTAAAAGTTTTGTTTCCCTTTTGAAAATAAAATTAATTTTGAAAGATGTAATGAGGTTTTAATTTTTTAATGCATAAAGGGCAACTAATTTCTCAGCCTAAATTATAGTACAAATTTACCAAAATTATTTTAGTCATAAAGAATTTGCATACCATAACAGAATCATTCTTCAAAAACTTAAAGCCAAATCTAATATACACATATTAAGATTTTAGGAAACTGACAAGCCAGAATATAATTAAGTGAAAATTTAGATAGTATAGAAAGCAAATTGGCCAAATTAATTTAAAATAGGAAATTAATTGAGCACCTACAATTATTACTAATCCTCAAAATAACCAATTAGCTGGCATTATTCCCCCTTTAGAGAGAGCAAGGCTCAGACTCAGAGACATGTGACTCAAGACCATGTAACCAGTGAGGGAAAATTCTAAATTCAATCCTATGTCTGTCAGCCTTCAAAGCTTGATTTCTTTCCACTACACTTTAGTGCTGGAATAAAACCTTGGAAGGAACACACTCACACAAAGAAAGATTGATAGTGATGAGAGGGAGAAAAGTGCGAATTTGAAGGAAGATGAAGTAACTTCTTGAAAATGTTTGAGCTTTGTAGAGGAGGAATATATGTAACCCTCTCCAAGCAAGCCTAACCATTTCTTAGGAATGGCTGAGTTTTATTTCATTTTTGTAGAAAAAAAACTGAAGTGGAGAAAGCAAGCGGCCCAAGGCAAAAATAGCAGTTGAATAAAAAGCTTAACATAGTGAATACTTACACTTAGCACAGGATTTGGCAAATATAGTTGTTTCATAAACATTTTTGGAATATATAACAGTTATCATTAAAAAGTATTGAATGTTCAGTGACCCCGGTGCTGGGGTAAGCATTCGGCATGTAACTGACATTTCTCATTACAGTGCTATGAGGTGGGTGTTGTTCTCATCTCCATCCTCTGCATGAGGATACTGACGTTCAGAGAGCTTATGCTGCATGCCCACTTCCCAAGTCGGTAGACACCTGGCCTGGTCCAGGAACTCTGTTTCAGATCCCCAGATCCTACTTACTATGCTTCACTGAATGAATAGAATAATCAGGACATTCTTATCTCAATCCAATTACTTATAAATCAAATTTTTGCTGTAAAAGTTTATCATGAAGACTTAAATTGCTTTTATAAAATAAAATAAATAGCACTTACACAACTGAAATGAAGTGAAAACAAAGGAAAGAAATTGCCTTATATTTCACTGTGTCATGAGAATGAGAGTCATTGATCTTGGCAGATCCAAAGCATCCTCTCTGCTCTTTAAATGCCAAACTGATAGATTGTCAGGACAAGTGAAAAATATGCCTGAAAACTCATCAATACCCATATATTACAGGAAGCATTGCCCACAAAAACAATTATGCTTGAATATGTGATAAAAGTCTTAGTGTATAAAATCCATTATGGCAGAAATTAGAAATGAGAGGAACTTCCAAGAAGCTTAATTTATTGATTATTATTTTCATGAAGTGAGGGTGTTGGAGGGAAAACAAAACGTTGAGATAATGGAACAGAGAAGCATAATTAAGAAATATGTATGATGTTTGTCAGTTTGAGAGACTACAATCGATCATGATTATAATTAAGTTGAACAACTACCAATGAATACTCATTGATAAAATTAATACTTGCCTAAAAAGAGAGTCTCTATCCTTTGGCAAAGAAGGTAAACTGATTTTTATGAACAACAATGACATTGTTTAAGGATAACGCATATGTGGCCGGGCGCAGTGGCTCACGCCTGTAATCCCAGCACTTTGGGAGGCCGAGGTGGGCGGATCACAAGGTCAGGAGATTGAGACCACGGTGAAACCCCGTCTCTACTAAAAATCCAAAAAAAAAAAAAAAAAAATTAGCCCGGTGCGGTGGCAGGCGCCTGTTAGTCCCAGCTACTCGGGAGGCTAAGGCCGGAGAATGGCGTGAACCCGGGAGGCAGAGCTTGCAGTGAGTTGAGACTGCACCACTGCACTCCAGCCTGGGCGACAGAGCAAGACTCCATCTCAAAAAAAAAAAAGGATAATGCATATGTGTGACACTGAACTAAGCACTCACCTCTCAGCAATGAGTTAAGAACTCCATTACATACATGTTGGGACAAAAAAAGGCAAAATTAAAAACTTGACCTATTCTAGTACCATCCTGTAGTTTTCATTTATAGCATATTTCCAGGTGTTAATTATACACTTAATTATATACTTAAGTGTGCATTCATTTTTAAATTATATGTTCCATGAGAAGAGGGATCATAGATTTAATTTATCTCTACATATCCAGTGTCTGCCTCATTGTAGGTGCTCAGAATATACGTGTTGAATAAACTTATGAATAAAAGAGATGATCTCGGAGTTCCAGCATCTAAATGCAAAGACCTTCCATACACTTGCCTCCCCCAGTGTCTTCCTTTGGGTGAATGTGGAGGGGACGGGTGTTAGGCGTGTGGGAGCAGCAGTGAGATCCCGGAACAGTTAAGGGGAGATTTTTTTAAAAATCAAAGGAAGGTGTGATGGGAACTGAATTAACAGATTCCAAAAAGAAAAGTTCCAAGATTTAAGATCTCCCCTTTGATACTAATCAATGTATTGAAGACTCTTGACAAAGAACAAGAGAAAGAGCAAACAAAACTGATAGGATGGAGCCTGATGCATTAGTCACTTGTCAAAATTTGTTGGTAAGTGAAGAGAAAGTATGTTTAGCTTCCAAGTCCATTTATAAAAATATAGTTCTCCTGATACTAAAATAACCCCTGGATTCTTCCATAATAAGGGAAAGGAAAAAATGTAATCATCACTTATGTGTGTGCTATTCTGAACTCAGGCTATTTTTTAATTGGAATAAGATATCAAGTCTCAGCCTCATTAGTTTAAAGTAGTAGTTCCCACAAGGTATGATTAGGACCTTTATTTATAACAAAAAGCAAAAGCTGTAGTCTTATTCTCGCTAGCCAGGAGTGAAATGGTATTCACTTATCAACAAAACTATCTTTGTTCTCAAGAAGGTTGAAGTTATTACCCACCAAGGACTGTTTTACATCTACTTTGAGGAATTAAGACATCTACACCAACTAGAGATGGCACACCATTGTTGTTTGTGTATATGCTATGTAGATGGTTAGACTTTAGATCAAGCCCTGGATTTATCATCTAAGGGCAGATGTGCTTAAAATCCTGCACTATTGGGTATAAGTAACTTTGTGGATGCCACACAACCACTCCAGCTATCAGTTTTCTCATGTCAGAGACAGAATGATAATTCCTGACCTATCTCATGAAGCTACTGGAAAAATCACAAATGAAGTAAGGGATATAAAAACACCACATAAACCATAAAGTGCACTTTTCATTTTAACATAACCCATCACTCTTTCTTTACATCATTCCACTTAATTTCTGCATTCAGGTGTCAATTTTGAGGATAGAAAGACAGTCTTATCCTCAATTGTGTTGGCAGATCCAGCTGAGTAAATGAAGAGTTAGAGCTTGGGAAATGTGCTCTTCCCTGCAAACAACAACAACAAAAACCCACAACAGTAATAATGGCTAACATGTATTAAGTGCTTATTCTATGCCAGACAATTTTCTAACTCACTGCAGCTGACCTGCAGTAAGACAACTCCATTCTGATATTGGGTCAGGTCATGGGTAAACTAGCATAGGAATGACCAAGAGAACCATTGTGTTTGCCATGTTCATAGTATAAGAAACTGGTTCTTCAGCCTTCACTAGTTGGAGAAAGGGTATAGAAATATTGTCAGAGTGGGAGGAAATCTTAGCAAACAATTAACACACATCTTGCCCAAAGAGATGCATATGAATACATATAGCTCTGTTAAATTCTTACATAACCAATGTTTATGTGAGAACCTCCATGTATAAAGAACTTAATACTTCATGAATCAGTTGCATTCCATTTTTGTATGTTTGACTAATAAAATGTTTTCTTTCTTTGGTATTGTCTTAAAATCTAGCTTACTGTTGCTTCCCTCTATTGATTTTAGTTATCCCCTTTGAAGTCAAATTGTAAAATTCAAATAACTATTCCATGTTACAGCCCTTAAATATTTAAAGACATATATCATATCTTGGCTAAGAGTTATTTCCTCATTAAAACAAAATAACTACCAATATTATTTTTCTTTAAAGATATAAAATAAAATAAATCTAGGTAGATAGTGGTCAGATTCTGCCAATGAAATCATAATGATCTACTGTTCATCTATTTAACTTTGAGAAAACCTGGCTATGGGTGCTAGGCAATTACCAAATCAAAGGTTGTTATGGTGAGGAAAGTCTGAACAAATGTTTAAATCCCAATAACTTATCCCTGATCTTCCCTCCTCCCCTCAAGATAGCAACCTCAAACCAAAGGAGAAAATGGAAAGATTTTGATGCTAATTAGGTATGTGAGGTTTGCCTCCTCCTTCTCTGATGGTTTGTAAGGCCATTCCAGATACATCAGGATTGTAACCCTAAGTGTCCCATGCCCTACATCAGGAAATGAATTACCTATATTTCAGATATCATATGCAGGATACTTCTACTTCTATATCTTTACTTATAGGGAGCCGTGATCCCAAACCCTACTAAAGGCATCCCAGACCATTGCAGGGGTACTCTAAAAGCAATTAGCTGGTAATGAAAGGAACAATAACAATACATTATACACTAATTGTAATTGAAATCTACTCTGTCTCTAGAGAATATTGTCAGATACTTAGCCAAGAATGGGATTTTATTTTTTTAATTGTGTAAATGTTCATTTTTTTTGTATATCATAGTATTTGTAATTAGTAATACGTCACTATGATATAAGGATTCTGCAACCATCACTTGGATTATTCCTCAATATTTAAATTCAGAGACACAGCAGGCCTGGTAGAACTAATCATCTTTTCATCCATTCAGAAGCAGATGAGCATCTCCCACTCTGAGCCTGGTGCCATGGTGAGCACTGGGAATAGAGATAAAAGAAAGTCAAATCATATGGAAACGGAAATCATGCAATAATGAGAGATGAAAAGAAGAAACCAGATTACTATAAAATAGTCTAAGTAATCAGAATATCCTGGACTCAGTGCTGTAGGGGCACAAAGATGGAGGTGTATAAATATATATATATATATATATACATACACATATATATACATGTTCAGGGTTGGAGAAAAGGATAGTAAGGCAAGGGTTCTAGAGAAGGTAATAGCTAAGCTGAGTCTTAAAGGGCAAAAAAGCACATGAGGCATAGTCTAGACCACAATCTAACTAGGGAAGCAAGAAATAAAATATTAATACAAAAGGGTTGAATTGGATAAGCAGACTAAATACTGTAATCAAGGAAGATAAGAAACAAGAAGCTACATTTAAGGAGCAGCTGCTTCTCTGTATTTCAAATTATGTATGAGGTTTAAATAGTCAAAGGACAGAAGGCAAATTATACTTCCTTTAATTCTCCCTTATAGTCCCCAATTTTATTCCTTCATGACACTCTTCACAAGAGAGTAATAACTTATTAAAAACTGTCCCGCCTTCTAAACTGTAAATTACAGAGGATGGGGACCAAGTATGTTTTTTTCTCCATTGCATTGCTGCCATTAATTGCGTAGTTCTTACCACCAAGCACCTGTTTAGTTAATATTTGTTAAATAGTTGAAGAATTAGATTAACGAATTGAATTTCATAAGATGCTAGAAAAGTAAGATGTTTTATAATATATTCATGGTTTGGTTTAGTGATGATGCCACGTAAATTAAAAATAAAATTTGGAAGGAGCAACTAGAATTAAGGAAGGGCAAATCAGAGCGTAGGAAAAGATTACTATTAGCATTTCCAGCAAAATTTAGAGCTTGTATTGTCTTGATGTTTTAGTATAAAAGTGGTATTATGAAAAAGGTATATTAAAGGATTAACTGGGTCCTGTGAGCCAAAAAAACTAGAGGAGGAGTGAATAGCTAGGTGAATAGCTAGGCAGCTGGTGTCTCACTCATTCTGGTTGGAAAGGGATGAAACCTATTCTCAAGTGTTTTCAGCAGGTGTGGGAAGGGAAGAAAAGAATAGCTATCAAGGAATCAATTGTTTGTGAATAGGATGGCACAGACTTTATCTGGCAAGCAAGAACAGCTACATAATTTGCTGTGTCCGGGGAAAAATAAATTGCAGGGCCCCTTGTTTAAAGAGTATGAATAATCTCAAGACAGTGACACCAGAGGCTAAAATAAGGGTGGGGTCCTTCTAAGTATGCGGCCCTTTGCACCCAGACAGGTTGTATATCCATGAAGCTGGCCGGTTGTCAGGAATCTCATATAAAGAAAGGAGGAAAGAAGAAAGCAAAGAAAGAATGAATGAAGGGAGGAAGAAAAAATAAAAGGTTTAGGGATTTTTATTTCAGCGTATACTCAAGTTGTGTGACACAGATATTACATATATTAAAAATAACCTTTAATTGTATGGTGTGTCATATCTCCTAAGTTTAACTAACATGTAATCCCAATGGGTCATTACTATCTTCAATGCACAGTAGATGTTATTAGTTTATTGTTTTGTAGAGAAGGGAACTAGACAACATGTGTGGACCAGTGTATCAGTAAGGCTATGCTTATAGACAAAACTGATCCTCTCTCTCTCTTAAAATTAGGTCTTATAATTTTAAGCTACATAATAGAAACAATGTCCAATCAAGGCAGGTAAGTATCCCACTAATCTGCTGAATATTTCTCAGTGCAGAACCACTATGTCTGTGTATTAATACTTAGAAACGGGTAAAACACACAAGAACACTACAGCTTGTCAAGAGGAGGAAACTAATTCAGGTATTTAGATGTTTGAAAAATGTCTTATATAAAGAAAAGCTAAAAAAAATTGACAATATTTAACAAAGAAAAAGGAAGGACAAATGGGACAGATAGTGCCTGCATTTATTGAAGAATTACTCAAAGAATCTAAAATCATTTGAGCTACCCTAATAGGTGTCATGAAAAACAAGGAGGAACATTACAGGAATGAACATTTTACTTCTGTATTAGGAAAACCTTCTGCCAGTATGAGGTCAAAAAAGAAAAGGGCCTATTCACAACAATTTTATTTTTACCTGTGTAAAGAAAAATTGTGAAATATTTTGAAATAGACCAAAAGAAAACACAAACACAAAACAAAACAAAACAAAAACCACTGGCTATCCTGTCTGATGCAGCCTTTTGGGTATCTCAAGCTTTTATTGTCTTTGAGATATTTTGTAACTACGTAAATTGCAAAAACGGAAAATAATGCAAATCACTTTTGTCTATTGAAGTGCAAATTTGTGGTGTCTAAATGATTATTGCCCTATAACTCCTTTTGGATGTACTTGAAAATTCTTTTTAGCATTCTAGATTTGCCTATAATGTGTGGTTCTTTGAGAGTCACTTTGAATCAATTATAATATCTTACTGGTGCCTTCAGTAATTTTGGAGTTAAATAAAATTTTTGAGATGTGCATTTGTTCTACATTTGTATGAGAGTCTTTTTTTATTTTACCTTTAAAAACCTTTATCTTTTAATACTTGCAAGTATGCAATTAAAGCAAATTATTTTAACATCTATTAGAAACATTCTGAAAGAGATTCCTGAATTTGTAGCAGACTGGACTAAAATATTCTCAAAGGCACCTTTTAACTCTGATAATGTCCAATATATGAAGAAAAGGAATTAACAGAAAGAATAAATTGTTCTAATTGAGTGACTTGGCGAATGAAGGCACCATTGAAAGCCAGCACAAATACAGTCCTATGGTGCTGCATTGGAAGTTGTCTGTAAGTGAATTCAGGCTTACTGAGACCAAAGTGATAGAGGGATAGTCATGGGAAAATATACAGGAGTAACAGAATTCAGGCTGAATTCTGAATGACAAAATTAGGGATCTGACTTAGAAGTCATCGACATAGAGAGAAGCATTGAAATTATCACTATGACAATTATGCCAAGAAAAAGGAAGGGAAAAATCGGCAAAGAGATAACATCTGTAATTTGTGAAATCCTCAGAATGTGGCTATTGTTGGAGAAGAGAAGAGCATTTATTCTTTGACACAAGTTTCCATCTTGGCAACTATGGATCATGAATGTCTCATTTTTTTCTCTGTAACAATGCAAGAGAACAAAAAACATATATAAGATATCTCGTTTGGTTATTTTAAGTATTCTATCATAGAAAGTATTGACTTACCTTTTAATTTCTCATTTTATTCTCACAAGTTTTCTTAGACAAAACGGAAATTATGATTGATTGGTTGGAGTTTTAAAAGACCTGGATAATTTTGTTAAGGTTGATCATCACTATTATGCACAAATAATTTAAACAGGTACTTTGGCTTCTTGAGAATGGAGCTCTCAATAATTTTGTTCATAATTGTTTGTATTCCATGAACTCCTGAATCCAACCCCATGATTGAATTCGACATCATTGTAAGGCATGTGCTTATAAGAAAGCTGCGTATTCAATCTTCTACTTCTTTGAAAGAGGTGAAAGTATAATTCTAACAAGACAAATATGCAGGCCTAATTGATAATTTTTATTTCTGTATAGAAATTCAACAAGAGCTAAGGTGTCATAGAGGAAAGTCACTGAAATAGCTAGCTGACTAACACATAAAATAATAATTTTTTTTTTTTTTTTTTTGAGATGGAGTCTCGCTCTGGCCCAGGCTGGAGTGCAGTGGCGCTATCTCGGCTCACTGCAAGCTCCGCCTCCCGGGTTCACGCCATTCTCCTGCTTCAGCCTCCCAAGTAGCTGGGACTACAGGCACCCGCCACGACACCCGGCTAATTTTTTGTATTTTTTACTAGAGATGGGGTTTCTTTGTGTTAGCCAGGATGGTCTCGATCTCCTGACCTTGTGATCCGCCCGCCTCGGCCTCCCAAAGTGCTGAGATTACAGGCATGAGCCACCGCGCCTGGCATAAAATAATTTTTTTGGTGTTTGAAGTGAGGAAGAAACAACAATCTATGATTAGAGTGCCCCTTAGTTTCATTTCAAAGAGCATGAGGCTCTCATGGCTGCATGGGGCCTCCACTAACGAGATGAATGGGAAGGAAAAACTTACGAGTTTATTGAAATTGCAATATTACAATTTGCCAAGAGTTCTGATCTATGATGTCCAACGGTTTTCCAACTCCTTGGACTCCCTCTAAAATGCTGCATTGCATATATTCATTCTGCAATTTAAATAACGTGTGTGTGTGTGTGTGTGTGTGTGTGTGTGTGTGTGTGTGTTTCTTAACAGAGTGAAAAGAAAATGTCCTGCTACTCCATAGATACCAGGGCAAGGAGCAGAGTGTTTGTGTACACACATTGGACTGTAAAAATCAAGAATAAAATTCTTAACTTATGCTGCCACTTCTGGGCTGAATGCCCATTGCTGGTTAACTTTACCCTAAAATTGCAGGAATTAAAAATGTGATCCGTTTATTATCTCTGAAAGAGCAAAGACAGGATGGGAGCCTCCGAGTGGTTTTGTGGTCGGAGTGCTCTGCTCTTCTGCTGACAGCCTGTCAGTGCCCTGTTCCTTTCTCATCCTTAATTAGAATTCTCGGATTCTGAGGTTGCCGTCTGTACCACGTTTGCCACTGTGGTCCCCGGACCTGGCACAAACACAGCTCACCTCGTCCTCATAAAATGACTCATTACCTTCTCCAGCTGTTATCTATTAGCACTGCAGATTTTGCACCAATTTCCATGCCAAGTCATCTCTCTCACCCTCCCCATTGCCCCACAACCTACTGGAGCCAGCTGGTGAGAATTCCCACACCTTGTTTAAGAGGACATTTTCTTGACACATCAAGACACATGCACGCCCTTAGGTGCACCTATGCCAAGACCTGAAACAGGACAATTTGTCCAATTCTCATAGAGATTTTGAAAAATCTAGTTCCATAGCAGCATTAATGCCATGTCAACATTTGAGACAAACGGTGCAAGAATTGTCTGTTACTGAGTGAACCATTACTCAGGCTGCTCTCATCTGAAGAATCTTTGCCTTTAGTGTGTTCAAGCTAAAATAGGAATCACTTGTGTTCAAAATTACTTCTGAACACCTACCAGCCAACATAATTTGCTTACTTAGTATACCTTGGGGCCTGCATGTATGTAGGAAATGAAACTAGGAAATGAGACTTGTGAACAAGCTGAAAGGGAAAAAAAAACAGGTTACCTTGAAAGATACAATACCAAATTTCTTGTAATTTAAAATAACTCCTCAACAGCAACAAGGTAAAGAAAGACAGTTATTGTGTTCTGTGAACGAAGCTGTGCTCTCAGATTTATATGTTCCAACTCATGGCATCTTGAGTTACACCATATGTTAGGATATTATTATAGAGTTTAGAGATATAGAAATAAATGATTCAATATTTTTGAAATGAGCTATTGGCCAAAAGTACAAAATCTTTTAATGAACAACAACAAAAGCAACCAACAACAAATAAGGGAGAATAGCATAATAGTTATTACCAAAGGTTTTGGGCTGGAAAAATACATCTGCTTAATTTCATCACACTTTTGAGCAATTCTTAACTTTTATGAGAACAATAATAATATGCAGGGCTGGTAGGTAGATGATATAAGATGTAAAATTCTCAGGGCAATACTTGGCTTTATAGTGAGTCTTTGGTAAATAGAAACCAGCATTAGAAATTATAATGGGGAGGAGGGATAAAGGTAGAAGGAGGGAAAAGAGAGTAAAACATAGTCAATCATCAATCAATCAGAACAGAACAAAATATGGTTGAATGGCTTAATTTGATCTCAGGAAGAAAAATGCTGCTCACAGATAAAGATAATTTAAAAATTATATGGGACAAAAAATTGATGGAAGTGTCTACACAAAAATTTAAAACTTCTGCACATAAGAACAAACCATACACGGAATTAAAAGGCAAGTCAATTGCAATTATTGGTAGCAATTATTTAGGAAAGAGGAAAGGAGAGAAGCCAGGACAGGAATACCATTTCACTTATAATTGTGCTAGTATTGATTTTTGTCTTTCCCACTTCCTCTTTTAAAAATTTTATTTATTTATTTATTTATTTATTTATTTATTTATCTGTCTTTGAGATGGAGTCTTGCTCTGTTGCCCAAGCTGGAGTGCAGTGGCGTGACCTCAGCTCACTGCAACCTCTGCCTTCCAGATTCAAGCAATTCTCATGCCTCAGCCTCCAGAGTTGCTGGGATTACAGGTGCCCACCACCATGCCCGGATAATTTTTGTATTTTTAGTAGAGATGGGGTTTCGCCATGTTGGTCAGGCTGGTCTCAAAATCCTGACCTCAGATGATCTGCCTGCCTCGGCCTCCCAAAGTGCTGAGATTACAGGCATGAGCCACTGTGCCTGACCTATTTATTTTTTAATTGACAAATAAAAACTATATTTTTATGGTATACAAAATGATGCTTTGATATGTGTATTCATGTTTAGCATTTTAATTAGAAATTGGAACCACATTCACAAAAGATAATGTATAATTATAGAAATCATAACTATGCAGATATTAGAGGGCATTTACTATATACATAAGTCTAACTGGATATTGGTAAAAAAACAGTGTACATCAGGAAGGGTCAGTGCTTGGTGCCTTCTTAGAGCTGAGGGCATCACATTACGGCCCTCACTTTAGTGCAGGAAATCCTGTAGGTTTTTTGCTCTAAGCCATATATATAGCCAGAATTCCTTGTTTTTCCACATGGCTGGGCTTTGTGATGTCCAGGCAAGATCTTATATTTGGAATTTTTTATCTTCTTTTCTATTTGACTGTCCGTTGGCCATTTCTCAGGAATGCTATGAAGGAAATCCCTATGTCCGATGATTTGATATGGAAAATATCTAAGGTCATAGGCCTGTGATTACACCTGGTTTCTTTTTATCTTACTTAGAGGTTGTAGTGCACATTAGAACCTTAGAATACTGTGTTCCCTTAGAGATATTTAGGCTCACGCCGTATCTAGAACAAATTCATGTGTCTAAATGTCTCTAAGGGAAGACAATATTTATAACAAGCGACTGCTTTCGGTAATACAGTGAAATACACGAATATGTTCTTCACGCATTTTTACCTATGCTATACTTTGTGCCTTTTAAACTAAGTTTTTAAATTTGCAATTTGATCTACTCAACAGTTCCCCATTAATAGTAAACATTTATAGTTTTCTGATTTCTTGCTGGAATTATATTCACATCCAGATCTTCATTATTTTTCCATTTCCAGATTTGTTTTGTTCACTTACCTCTGACTTATGAAGCAAGTTCTCCTCCAGAAAATGTTTACTATTTATATATATATATATATGTATGCATGTATATATATATATAACTACTAATATACTACTAATATATGTATGTATGTATGTATGTTTACTACTAATATATGTATGTATGTATGTACTACTAATATATGTATGTAGGTGTGTGTATATATATTTTACTATTTAGTAATATATATATACACACACACACATACACACACACCAATGCCTCTATTTAATTAAGATAATTTTGTTACTAATAACATCAGACTTAACAAATAGAAGTTTCCCATAATGTAATGATCACCTGATAACCATGAAAATCAATTGGTAAAACTAATGTTAAATATGTAAAAATCTGGGCTAGTACTACAGCTAGAAAGGCTATAGTGGTACTCTATGTTGGATGCCACTATCTTTCCTTAGGGAACTTTTAAAATAATACCAATGTCTTGGTTACAAACCAATTTTAATGAGTCGCTAGTGCTGAGTATCACTAACCTCAAATATGAAATTTTATAAAAAGGCCAATTGAAGGAGGTAAATACTATATATCTTTAACATTCCAAATTAATCACTACTCACAATAGCTTAGACATAAAATATGTAGAAAATCCATAAGATTCTCTTTGACTGAAAGGAAGCCATAATGGAAATGGACATATAAGCAAAATCCTTTTATACTGTATTGCTATGATCACTATGTCAATATTTCATTTCCTACAGAGTTTCCTATTTACTTGGCACTTAAAGAAGAAAGAGATCACTCTTCTCTTTCTTTCAAGTCAAATGGCCAGGGAATATGGAGCCATGGGGGAATTTAGGAGGAGTACAGGTTGCATTTTAGGGAAAATGGAAAGCTGCTTCTTGTCATCCTTCTTCATCAGAGGAACAATAAATGCTCTCATCTAAAGTCCTTTTCCTACTCTCAATTTCCCCATGGACTACCTTGTCGCTGGAGCCTCATTGACTCAGAATAATTGGATATGGCCTGTTGTGTAATGAGTTGGCTGCTATCATGATAACCACTGCATAAACACCTAATGAAATGAGAGCTGTCTCCTCCATGCCCAGCCAAGCTGGTTGCCTCCTGGCCAAGAGAACATCCTAGAGGAAACTGCACAGACTGCGTGTCTTCTGCAGAAGTTCAAGTTAATAAAGTTTCAAACTAATGGCATTTTTTTCCACAACCAATCTCAAGGGCAACAGCTTTAGCAAGGATGCTTGCTGGAGTCTGGAATTTGACTAATGAAACACTCAAAATTCACCTGTATAATAAACAGTTTTGAGGGATTTAAAAAAAAAAAGAAAAGAAACACTCATTAGCCATCTCCTTCAGGGTTTATCATGTTTAAGACTACCTCACCAATGAGGCAACTGGAATACAATCAAAGTCTAAATGGAAAGTAGAAATTGAAATTCACTTTTTCTGGTCAAGAGATTCACACTGAATATTTTCTATTTATAAATAAGGCAATGGTATGATTTCTTGTAAGAGATTAGTTGTCTTCTAAAATTGAGATAACTTGAAATGTGATATTTCACATGTGCTTTATCAAATAACATCTTTAGTTATATATCATAGAAATGGACTGGCTACCTTAAATAGAAAAACAATTAATTGTGTGGATTTTGAAAAGTACAGTGGCTTGATAGAAAGGCCAGGCTTTTAAACTAAAGATGAGAATTAAGGCAGTTCTGAGAATCTAAGTAGCATAAACTCCTCAATAAAGATATCAGAATGCAATATCTAGAGTAAATGTGCTACAAATACTTTTCCTCCAGCCTCTTGGTGACAAGTTGACTGAAGTAACTCTGACCTTATGTTCTCCCAGGTTCAAATTCAGTAGGAAAGAAAGTCCTGACAATATCAGTGAACATTTCACTGGGTATCATTGGCTCCAAAAGTCAGGTACTTATTTCTGAAGCAATTACTCTGATTAAAAGATTGTTCTTTGCTTACCCCCGAAATAAGAAAAAGGACAGAATTCACTCCATCTGAAGCTCAGAGTCTAAGAGTTGAGAAGAGATGGTTCTTTCAAAGAAATTGTCAGAATACTTGTCACAAAAGAAGAACAGGTAATTGCATGAAGACAAAAAGAAATGTGTACTGTGCTGCAAAATATAGTCTCCACAAAGGTTTAGAGGTAGCAATTAAAAGACAATGAAGGGCAAAGACATATATTGTTCAAAAGTTGTTCAACATTATATGTCATTAAGGAAGTACAAATTAAAACCAAAAATGGCCAAAATCCAAAACACCAAAAACACCAAATGCTGGCAAAGATGTGGAGCAGCAGGAACTCATTCACTGCTAGTGGGAATGCAAAATAAGATTTGCTTTAGAAGACTGTTTGGCAGTTTTTTATGAAGTTAAAAATACTCTTAACATACAATCTAACAATTTGAGAACATATGTCCACCAAGACATTGCACATGGATGTTTATAGCAGTTTTATTTGTAATTGCCAAAACTTAAAAGCAACCAACAAGTTTCTGTAGGTGAATGAATAATTAAACTGAGGTACAGCTACACAATGGACTATTTTCAGCATGAAAAATAAATAAGCTATCAAGTCATGAAAAGACATGGCTTCATAAGGAGAAACCTTAAGTGTGTATACACTAAGGGGGAAAGCCAAGCTGAAAAGGTTATAGACTCTATGATTCCAACTATATGACATTCTAGAAAAGGCAAAAATGATAAAGACAGGAAAAAGATCAGTGGTTGCAATGGGTCACAAGGGCACAAGAGAAGAATAGGAAGAGCACACAGGATTTTTAGGGCAGTGAAAAGATTCTGCATGATACTGCAATGGTATATCTATGTCATTACACCTCTGTTATAATGCACAGGATGTATGACACCAAGAGTGAAACCTAATGTAAACTATGGACTAGGCAATAATCATTTGTCAATGCAGAGTCATCGTTTTTAACAAATATACCACTATGGGGTGTGAAGTTGACAGTGGTAGAGGTGTGCGTGTGTGGGGGTAGGCGATATACCAGAACTCTCTATTCCTTCTACTCAATTTTTTTTAAATCTAAAACTCCTCTAAAATATAAAGTCTATTAAGAAAAAAACAGGGGGAGGGGGGGAGGGATAGCATTAGGAGATATACCTAATGTAAATGACGAGTTAATGGGTGCAGCACACCAACATGGCACATGTATACATATGTAACAAACCTGCGCGTTGTGCACATGTATCCTAAAACTTAAAGTATAATAATAATAATAAAAAGAAAAAAACATATATGCAGGTCCCAGAAACCAGTACTCTACACTTTTCCTGACTTCCTTCTTGGCCTTCTCATTAGCACCAAGGTACCTAGTACACCACAGAAAGCCAAGGCTTGAAGTTAGCTGAGTTTTAATTCTGCCAGCTTTTCCTTAGCTCCGTGACCCTGAGCAAAATTCCTAACCTTCACATTCAGATATGAAATGACATAAACCTGTACAAACCACATAGTTAAGCATCCAGTAACCATAAACAATATTTATTGAACACATACTATGGGCCAGGCACTAAAATAAGCACTTTATGTATAATAACTAATTTAATCCTCACTTAAACTTGTGAGGTAGTTACTACTGTTCCCATTATTTTGGAGCGAAATAAAGGAATGCAGAAAGTGATTAAGCACGTTTCATAAAGTAACATGGCTAACAAGCATGAAAGTTGGAATACCAGCCCAGAAAATCTAGGTCTAGAAGCTTTGCTTTTTACCAATACACTGAATTCCCTGCATATATCATGTCCATACAGAGTAGGGTTTAAAAGTTTTAATTTCCTTTTCTTTCTCTATCCTCTCTCTATTGTGCCTCTTGAATCACAGGAGCTCCACCAACTTTACATCATTTTTTTTAAAGCTTACAAACAAGTAAATGGAGGGAAATTAAGGTAGTATTAGGAATTCTAGATTCCAAATAACTGTTTTCATTGGGTTGTAACTTTGAATAGATTTTTGTTTTCGAGTAAGGAAATGGATAACTGGGTAATGTATCTAAGATTGACATTGGACCAGTATTTCAACTCCTACTTAATTCGTGCTATCTCTACCTCTCTATTCACTTTCCCTTTCAGTAGAAAGAAGGACAGCATAAAAATAATGTCTAATTCAGGCTTTTCGTATGAAATGGTTTTAGGTTTTGAAGAGTAATCCATTCATGGAACAAAAGAGTCTTAACTGAGGCGCAGCAAGAATCGAAAGAGTAATAACACTTAACATTGGGAAGAATAAATATTCAGAAGCAGAACTTTAGCTTCTATTACAGAAAAAAAATGTCATTGTTCCCTTCTTCTGTTCACAGATGCATATTGGTTTATGTGACAGATTTATTCCTGAGTCGAGTATATCAAATGTTGGTTAACAATATTCACTCTCTGAGTTTTCTGTTTTGGCAAGGTGAACCCATTTTTTAAAGTAGCTAATTGTTTTGTAATATCTGAGTTTCTTTTGTTGTGGTTGTTTTGTTTTGTTTTTTTCAGTTTTCTGGCTGTTGCATATATCTACCTCAATTGTTGAGTTTCCAAAGATAAGGCAAGCCTCCTTCCTTCCTATATTTCTTCTTTCCTTCTTTCTTTGAGAAACATTTATTTAGACACTGGGTGGGGGGGAATAAAGATGAATAAGATATGGGTCTTAAAAGATCAGAAATAGAGTTAAACACAATTAACATATGGAAGTTGGCTCATCACAGCAATGACACTGACTGATCTGCTCACTGAATATTCATAAGTTCTCCTCACATCCCTTTTACAATTAGGTGGGGTCATGTGACTGACTGACCACCGAGCTCTGAGTGGAAGTAAAGCTTGTCATTTCCAGGCCAGAGTATGTAATTGCTGGTGCAAGACTTTCCAGCAAACACTTGCCTAGAGACTCAAGAAGCCACATATTCTGGATTGTGTTTTTCCAAAATGGGGGAGACATCCTCAGCCTAGATTGACAGTTAATTATGAGGAATTCAGCTCCCCACTATCCAGCATTAGATGTGGGCCATGTATGAGAAATAGATCTTTGTTGCTTGAAGGAACTGAAAACTCGGGGTCAATTTAGGGGCTCAGCATGGCTTATCCTAATCAGACTAATACGTTTATAACATGGGATGGAAAACACAGGGAATAATAACATTTATGTAGATCTAACTGTGGGCCCAGAATTATTTTAAGTACATAACACATATCACTTCACGTCATCCTCACTACAATCCAATGAAGTAGGTACTACTATTATTTCCATTTTATAGATGAGTAAATTGAAGCACAAGCAGTAACCAATTTGCCTACAAATATATAATTAAACATGTTGGAGCTGGGAATTAAACCTAGGCCATCTGGCTCCAGGGTTCATTACCTTAACAACAATGCAATTAGAAAACAAAACAAATGCGCAATTGCACAATGGAAGTATACTGTCTCAGGGTTTCCTTCAATTTGGAATATTAATATTTAGAATCAACATTTGGCATATTCCATTTGGAATATTATGCTGGTGCAAAAGTAACTGTGGTTTTGATCGTGAAAAGTAATGGCAAAAACCGTAATTACTTTTTTTTTCAAAAATTTATTGTATTTTTTTTTTTTTTTTTTTGGAAAAGGAGTCTCACTCTTTCACCCAGGCTGGAGTGCAGTGGCGCGATCTCGGCTCACTGCAGGCTCTGCCCCCCGGGGTTCACACCATTCTCCAGCCTCAGCCTCCCGCGTAGCTGGGACTACAGGCGCCCACCACCTCGCCCGGCTAATTTTTTTGTATTTTTAGTAGAGACGGAGTTTCACCGTGTTAGCCAAGATCGTCTCGATCTCCTGACCTCGTCATCCACCTGCCTCGGCCTCCCAAAGTGCTGGGATTACAGGTGTGAGCCACCGCGCCCGGCCTATTATACTTTTTATACTTTAAGTTCTGGGATACATGTGCAGAACGTGCAGGTTTGTTACATAGGTATACATGTGCCATGGTGATTTGCTGCACCTATCAACCTGTCATCTAGGTTTTAAGTCCCACATACATTAGGTATTTGTCCTAACGCTCTCCCTACCCTTGCCCCCAACCCTCTGACAGGCCCTGGTGTGTGATGTTCCCCTCCCTGTGTCCATGTGTTCTCACTGTTCAACTCCCATTTATGAGTGAGAACATGAGATGTTTGGTTTTCTGTTCCTGTGATAGTTTGCCGAGAATGATGGTTTCCAGCTCCATCCATGTCCCTGCACAGAACATGAACTCATTCTTTTTTATGGCTACATAGTATTCCACAGTGTATATGTGCCACATTTTCTTTATCCAGTCTATCATTGATGGGCATTTGGGTTGGTTCCAAGTCTTTGCTACTATGAATAGTGCTACAGTAAACATGTGTGTGTATGTGTCTTTATAGTAGAATGATTTATAATCCTTTGGGTATATACACAGCAATGGGATTGCGGGGTCAAATGGTATTTTTGGCTCCAGATCCTTGAGGAATGCTACACTGTCTTCCACAATGCTTGAACTAATTTACACTCCTACCAACAGTGTAAAAGCATTCCTATTTCTCCACATCTTCTCCAGCATCTGTCGTTTCCTGACTTTTTAATGATTGCCCTTCTAATTGGCATGATACAGTATCTCACCATAGTTTATGCAACCAATAAACGTATGAAAAAAAGCTCATCATCACTGGTCATTAGAGAATTGCAATTACTTTTGCACCAACCTAAATAGTATCATCTAGTCCCTGAAAAAATATTTATTGAGAACCTACCGTGTGCTCACTTCTCTGTTCAGCCTCAATCCTATCCTAGGTGGTGGAAAACTGAGAATCCCCAGGAGCGTGTGAGAAATTAAACAGAGCAGCTTCAGGGGCCACATGAAATCTCCTACTTTCCAGAGCAACTTGTGTTGAAGCACAGAGAAAGCATTGAGGATTGTTACTTCAATAAATCCCCAAATTTGCATTAGAAGACAGTTAGTTTGTCCTTAGTGCAACCGACGCCTTGTATCATGGCCCAACTCTCCTAATTGTTCAGCTTTCATTCTCTGTTTCTTGTTTAACACAACGGTCTGTATCTCATAGAATTCCAAACAGACATAAGCTACTTTTGTCATAAAGCAAATTGGCTTATAATTATACTATTTCAACTAATATTTATATTTTGCCATCTATAATAAAAATTTTCAACTGTTTGGACGAATTCTAATGGACAAATATTTCAGTAAACCATAATTGGGCTTCAAAAGCAATTTTTAGTAATGCTTCTTGTAACATATGAATAAACACATTTATATATATGTTACAAGAAGGCTATTGACTCTGTAAATGGTAACAACTGTTAACACTGCATTTTTATTTCTGCTGTTGCTTTTAGGAGTTGACCTCCATAACCTGGAATAAAGATATTGTCTTTCTTAACTTGGCATGTTGCTAAAGTCATAGTCAAATCAAATTGTGTGTGCACTGTTTTGAAATCCCCCCTCCCTAACTCCATCTACCTTTCCGGAGAGGAAAAAACAAAAACAAAAAAAGAACAAAAACAAAGCTTGCCTCCACCTGGCTTTGAACCAGGGAAGAAGAAGAAAGAAGCTTTTGTTATTGATGCTATTTATAACCCTGAATTACTCTGTTAGAAAAAATGGGGCCTGAGCAGGGGAAGATCTTTTGTTTGCTTAGTACAAACACATCTTCCCCCTCAGTAAAACCTTACTTAGGATCATACTAAACAGCCACTGCAGGTACCAGGTGTGGAGCTAAAAGCTGGGAAAGGACCAAGATATTTGTAAAAAAGAAATGGAGAGGAATTGAGTTCCAGGCAGAAGATTTCGAAGTGGAAACCACCCTCCGAGGAGACGGAGAGCCAGTGGAGGATGGGTTACTATCTATCTGAAGCCTGTGGAGACTAAGGAGAAAATAAGTGTTTCAAGGGGTTTTGTCAAGTAAAACATCATGGGGGTGGTGGTGGTGGTGAATGTGAAGTCGTCCCACCTACAATACCTTTGATAAAATATTGTTCATTGGTATGGTTTGGCTGTGTCCCCACCCAAATCTCATCTTGAATTGTAGCTCCCATAATTCCCACATGTTGTGGGAGGGACATGGTGGGAGATAATTGCATCATGGGGGTGGTTTCCCCCATACTGTTTTTGTGGTAGTGAATAAGTCTCAGAAGACCTGATGGTTTTATAAGGGGAAACCACTTTCCGTAGGTTCTCTTTTCTCTCTTGTCTGCTGCCATGTAAGATGTGCTTTTCACCTTCGGTCATGATCATGAGGCCTCCCCAGACACGTGCAACTTTAAGTCGATTAAATCTCTTTTCCTTTATAAATTATCCAGTCTCAGGTATGTCTTTATCAGCAGTGTGAAAATGGACTAATACACCCATGAATGTCTTCACACAATGTTCTAGAAAGAAGTGCCTTCCTGTTTCAAAATTAGCATAGGATGAAAGCCAGGCTTGTCTCAGAGAGCTGAGGGGAGGGCCACATCACCAAATTCTGCCATCAAAGCCACTTTCCTTCAGTTCGTTGGCTTTCCCAAGGTATAAAAGAAAAGTGTTTTCTTTCATTGGTCCTTTCATTATCTACACCTCCCTTGGAGCCTAGGTCTACTGTATTCATTCAAAAAGAGTTGGCAGATTGGGGATGACCCAAAATTACAGGATTGAGGACATTTTCTTAAAATATACTACCATGCTGTTTTTACTGTTTTAACACCAAAGCATCCAGACAATGCAGGTTTTTAAGATATTGTGTTTTTCCAGAGAAATCAAATGAATTAGGTCCCCAGTGGTAAATATAAAAATAAAAAGAGGACTTTTCCGATTTATAGGAAAACATATATTTAGCTATAAAGGAGAGAAAGAAAAAGACAACAGAAAAGAAAAAATGCATTTTAAGAGAGTAATAAATAATTATGAATTGTTGATTCAATTGGGAGGGTAAATTATTTCAGTATGGTTGAAAAATGCAGAAAGCTGTAAAATCACTAGTGAGCATGCCACTGACTATTCTGGATTAAAGCAGGACCGGTTACCATTAAATGAAAGGAGAGAACATGGAAGAATGTAATATTGTGTTTTATGCATAAACAGTGTTCCAAGTACTTACTACATGCAACAATTTTGTAAGATTGATTTTATGCCCATTTTAGCATTGGGGATAATTGAGTCTCATAAAGGTTAATCAGCTAGATCAGCGTGTATAGAGAACACGCATTTTAAGTTCACTGAAGAATAGTTGAACTCTTAGCCTATGCCAGGCTGTATACAAGATCAGGGTCAGAAAACTCTGTAAAGCATCAAATAGTACATATTTTAGGCTTTGCAAGTCATACAGTCTCTGATGCAATACTCAACTCTGCAGTTGTAGTACAAAACTAGCTATAGGAGATAGGTAAAAAATGAGAGGGGTTGTGTGCCAATAAAACTTTATTTACAAAACCAGGCAGGCAGCAGACTGGATTTGGCCTGGGGTTTACCAACTCCTATGATTGATGATGAGGGTATGATGGTGAGAAAGTCAACTCATTAATCCCTCACAGAGCCTCTCTAATTCTAAAGACACTATTTCACTGTTTTCTTGCATCTGCTTTATTTAGACAGTGCTTCCCCCAAAAAAGATCTGATATTTTTAAGCTAAAAATGTTTAACTAAGAAAAGTAAATATTTGCAAGATCTACACATCAGCACCCTGGTTCTTTTGCATTCATGCACCAGTGGGGTCTCCCAACTTATCCAATTTACGAATTTTCAGTTTGTCTCCATGTCTTTCCACAGTTTCCAATTCCAAGTGCAAATATCCTCCTAGCTGATTTCCCATTAAACAGAGCCACATTATGACTCCTGGAAGACACATCAGGTTAGGATTATTAGACTTATCTTCAGGGAATAGACGTCTCAGAACATATCAGAATTTATGAAGTTGATGCATTTGATTAACTGTATCATCGCTGCAGTCCTATAGCTGGATTATTGTTTCGCTGTCAACATTCTTCAGATCTTGATTTGAGCATCCTTGCAACACTATTCCTCCTGTGTTCACTTAGCTCCTGTGTGGATACAGGGACCCTTCAGGAAATGTTCTACTGCCTCCTATGTTCTGCTTTGAATCCTCCTCCCTTGTTTCACATGTTAAAACAAATAATACATTTTGAACATTAATACACATTTTTGAAAATTATTTTTCAGTCTGTACAACCTTTTGATTCTGGTTACTTCTCTGTCTTAGAAAGGGAATCAATAACCAAGAGTGTTTTTAAAATAAAGTTTCTATTATAATAATTATGATTTATTATTTTTATAGTACTATAATTTCAGAATTTCCTTAAAGAAATTAATTTCCAAGTTCACAACTTTCCCCTCAAAATGCAAATGATAACAAAAATAAGAAAGAAAAAACTGATAACTACCATGTATTACGTACTTAATAGGTGCCACAGACTGTGTTAAGTACCATAAATAGATTGACTTTTTTATATGCAAACATAAAATTATAAAATTAGAGGTAAGCTTGAGAGCAAAATACTACCACAGTGAGTAATTCAAGTGACAGTGCTGTCCTTTGTTGCTTCTACTACAAAGTGAATTATAGGGTTTGGCTTTTACTAGTTCAGATCTGTATATTAGGTGTGAGTTCAATAATTGTTCTGAGCAGACTTGCTCTGGCCAAGCCGACTGCTGTATTCTGTATTAACTTGCCTGGTTTACCTACCAAAGGTGAATTGCTCTGGATGCCAGGAGAATTGAGTTTTAGAAGCCAGGATTTGGAGATAACCTATAAATATTGGGGGCAGGCCCAAAGGAAGTTGTAGGGAGTACTAAATATATGACTTGACGACAATAGAGACACAGCCTTATTCTCAGGGATTTTGATTCAGTAGATCTGGGTAGGATTCAGTAATAAATATCATTTTCAACAAAAGTCCTCAGCGATTCTGTTGCAGGTGGTCTTCAGATCACATCTTAAGAAATATTGATGTAAACAGAACTGTTTCAAACTGCTTCTTTCTTCATTCCCTTACTCCCTCTGCTAACCAGGTCCTCCCACTCAGTCCACTGAAAGGGCCAGGCTTGGTGATGCTGAGGTATGGCTTCCTCCCTAAAGCAGGTAAACAATACAAAAGCTTTTAGGCTGAGCCAAAATGTTCACTTAATATCAACTTGTAACAGTCTGTTGTATTCTGTATCTAGATCCTTGATCCAAAACAATCTAAATTTGGAACAAAGCTGCCCAATCTTTCTTAATTACTGACATTATTAAGATTTTAAATCTGTATAGAACTAAAGTTTTAATTTTTTAATTGATGCCTAATAGATGTACATATTTTGGGGGTACATGTGATAATTTGATACATTCATATAATGTATAAATTGGTATAATTGGGCTATTCACCACCATAAATATTTATCTTCTTTTATTTGAGAAATTTCAAATTATTCTCTTCTAGCTATTTTGAAATGTACAATAGATTAGCGTAAACTATAGTCATCCTACTGATCAGCTGAATACCAGTTATCATTTCTCCTATCTAACTGTGTGTACTTGTACCCACTAATCAACTTCTCTTAAAGCTCTTCTTATTTTCCAGCCATGCCTAGAATCTTGACCTAGTACTGGTGAACACTCGTGGTCTGCATGTGTTTATAACACTTTTGATTTCTCCATGGTTGTGAGCTGTTCCTCTGAATTGACATTTGGATAGACGTCCTCCAATACCCATGCTGCATGTCATTTCCGTCATGAATCCTTGTGTATGAGCTCCTTGCTACATCTATAAAATTGGATTTCCAGCCTTGCCTTATCTCTCCTTGCTCAGCTACTGGCTAATAGACATCTCCTCTTGCAAATCCCACAAAGATACCAAATCCAATATCGCCAACACAAACCTGATCCCCTTTTGGCATTCTAAAAAATCTTACTGAAGGGTGCCATCACTAATCCAGTCACTAACATTAAACAAACAAAACAAAAAACTGGGTGTCATCCTAGATCCCTTTATGCTTACCACACATCCCTTCATTTAATCCCCCAACCGTTTTCACAGGCACCAGTGTCCTAGGGTTCTAACAGGGCTTCCTAGCACGAATCTCCCTCCTCTCAATTCCTTCTTCACATTGCTGCAGTCCAAACTATCATAAAACCAAATCTGATTATGCCATTGCTTTTCTTTTCTCCTTAAAACACTTTAATGTTTTCACATTGCCAAAAGAATCAATTTCAACATCCATGCAATTAAAAAATGCATTTATAACCTGGAGACTGCCAATTTATCCCAACTAATCTCCATCTCATTCCATGTATATAATCAAAAATATATATATATATATATATCCAGCTATAATAAGTACTTACAGTGTCCCAAATGTGCTGTTCTGCTTCTGGCCTCGACCACTCCAACTTAAATGACCATCATGTTTTTTCTGCACCTCTGTAAGAGACTCTCCTTTCCCCTTTCTCTTCCCCTAAACATGTCCTCCACCCAACCCCCTAAGTGAATTTTGATAAAATAATAAGGTCATGTCAGTCCTCTGTTTGGCTCTCCAGTGGCTTCCTGCTGCACTGGATGGATGTTCATGTTCCATCCATGGTTCTATAAGGTCTAGATGATCTGATTCCTGCCTACCCTCTGCCCCTTCTCTCCTTCCATCCTCCCACTCTTTCAAGTCACTCCAACCAAATTGACCTTCCTGATCCTCACATGAGCCAAGCTCATTTCTGCTTTAGGAACTTTGCTCTCAGAACCTTCCTGCAGCTTTTCCTCCATACTTATGCATGGCTGGTTCTTACTCCTTATTCAGGTCTCAATTGTCACCTCCTTGGAGAAGCTCTCCTTGACCACACCATCAAACTCTAAGTGTCCTCCCCATATTTCTCTGTTACTTTACTGTGCTTTATTTTCTTCATGCCACTTCTCACTTAGCAAAATCACCTGAATTAGTTAGTTTACTAATATAGTCATGCCCCTCCCCCACTCAATTGTAAGCATACCATTTCCTGGCACAGAGCACTAGTTCAATAAGTATTTGTTGAATGTCTCAACGGCTTTGCTTATGTTGTTCCTTCTGCTTCAAATAGGCTTCTTCAACCTTGGGCACTGACTACTTGCTAGGCTCTAGAATATTCTTCAACACTTAGTTCAAACAACTCTTCTGCTGGGAAGTCCTCTTTCACCCCAAACAGCATTGATCACATCTAGGTTTGCCTCGCTCCATGTCTCATCACAGCGTCAAACTGTTTCATAATTATTTGCTTGCATGTCCTTCTCCCAAATTAGGCCTCCTTGGAGTAAAGGCTGAATCTTATTCATCTCAGGATCCTCTGCATATAACACGGTTCTCCAGGGGCAGTAGATACTCAATAAATGTATCCTGAATGAACAAATAAATCTGCTGCTGCCCATACCAGAGTGTAGATAAGATATGAGAACAGTGATGATCAGAGTTATGTAGCCTTAAGACTAATAAATAAGCTGAACTCAAGTCTCTCATTGTATGTGTGTGTGTTGACTTTTCACATGTATAGAAAGATACACACATGTAAAGTATGAATAATCCTAAAGTAGAATGATTTAAAGAAATTACATATAATTAATCCTTATTATATTGCTCAGAATATTTTTAAATATATTTGGTCATTTACTGCTAATGCAACAACTGTAGCTGCAACTGTAGCTGTGGGTACTCATCTTTTTGATTCACATATGCCTGTAACTGTACTTACCTAAACTGATAGGTTCAGAATAAAGAAGGAGGAGTATGAAGCAATTCAAATATAATGCTTAGTTCAAGGGAGATACTTTAAGTCTCTTCTTAATTAAAGAAATAAAGATTCTGGGAAACTAATCATTGAATTTTGCCATTTAAAATTTTATGAAACACTAATGAATAAGATATAATGTCCATGTTTATATACATTCCTATAAATGTTAAGTATTTGCTTGCATCTACATATCTATTCAGTTTTGATTACTCCTTTTTGGCAGTTTTATCCAATGTATTTCTTTTTGAGGGAAAAAACAACTTTTAACAATACTTATAAGACTCATGATTATTTCTTTCTTCTGCTGATTTTGCCAAAGAGCTTTAAAACATCTTTTATCACTCCTTCATTCCATGGATGAATAAGCTTATTTGAGCATTTATTTACTAACTTTGCAGTTGCTCTAGTTTTCTAAATTTTGTGTTTTGAATCCTCTGCTGTGTCTGTAAAATGACCTTGGAGTGAAGTTGTATCTGCAAGTCACATAAAGCCAAAAGAGATCATAGAGATCATTACAATTTATTCAGACTTTTTGAGTATTTGCAAGACTGTGTGGGAAAGAAAAAGAGGAGGAAGAGGAGAAAGAAGAAAGAAAGGAAAGAAGGGAGGAAGGGAAGGAAATAGAGAAAGAAATAGAGAAGGAAATAGAGAAAGAAATAGAGAAGGAAATAGAGAAATAGAGAAAGAAAGTGTTGTTCCTTTGGCATTTTCTGAACTTTAAGAGACACTGGGGTGTTTCTGGGAGTAGAACAGCAAGCCTTCTTTGGTGGGATTCTTGCTGGACTGGTCACTAAAATGCAAGTGTAGTCCATGTTGAAATGAATAAAACTATTGACCTACGGCTCAGAAACTAAGAGACCAAGGATGACATAAACATGAACACTAGCTGTTCCAAGGGACAATGCCATCTGGTTTGCTGTAGACGCTGTCAGAAATAGCAGACTCCTGAGATCCTCATTTTCACTCTTTGCAGATTGGAAAAGGCAAACAAACACTATGGCTCAAAGGTAAATAAACTTTCCTTGGAGGCTACAGGCTCCTCCTCAAAGTCAATGAGGCAAGGCAAGTACATTTTTAAAGTGAGTCCTTACTGAGGATCACTGGGTGCTTCATTCTTGTGCCTTGCTCCGTCATAAAGCTTCTAGGGTGAGACCAATATGCCCAATCTCAAACATTCTATTTTTTTTTTTTTTTTTTTTCTGTCACCCAGGCTGGAGTGCAGTGGCACGATCTCAGCTCACTGCAAGCTCCGCCTCCTGGGTTCACGCCATTCTCCTGCCTCAGCCTCCCGAGTAGCTGGGACTACAGGCGTCCGCCACCATGCCCGGCTAATTTTTTGTATGTTTAGCAGAGATGGGGTTTCACCATGTTAGCCAGGATGGTCTCAATCTCCTGACCTTGTGATCCACCCACCTCGGCCTCCCAAAGTGCTGGGATTACAGGCTTGAGCCACTGCGCCCGGCCACATTCTATTTTTAATATTTCTTTTTACATTTTTTTTTTTTTAGATGGAGTCTCAGTCTGTCACCCAGGCTGGAGTGCAGTGGCGTGATCTCGGCTCATTGCAACCTTTGTCTCCCAGGTTCAAGTGATTCTCCTGCCTCAGCCTCCAGAGTAGCTGGTACTACAGGTGCCCGCCCACGCCCGGCTAATTTTTGTATTTTTAGTAGAGACGGGGTTTCACCATGTTGGCCAGACTGGCATCAAACTCCTGACCTCAGGTGATCGCCCTCCTCAGCCTCCCAAAGTGCTGGGATTATAGGCGTGAGCCACGGTGCTTAACCTACAATGGTTATTTTATTGACTAAAACTAAATTAGTTTTCACATGTAAACAAAGATAGTTAACCATTCCCTGACCGCCATCAAAATAATGGGGTGGGAGGAGGAGTTAGTGGCTCTGAGTAGATGGAAGTTGAGGGAGTCTTCTCCCAGACAGAAAAAAAAACATCCTCTGTTGTCTTAGAAATGGTGGCCAATAGGTTTCCTTCCATCTGTTATTTTCTGTTTGGACAGGAAAAATATGTAGGAAGAATGAGAAATGCCTTAAGCATTAAATTCAGTACCCTGAACAATCTTACTGGGGAGTTGAACCCATGCCTGGATAGCCAGAGAGAGAATTATATTATTTGGAGGGCAGCTTGGGGTGGTGGCCATCCAGATATGGGAACTCAGAGAAAGGGTATTTCTGGCAACAGCAGCTTCATAATTTCTAAATAGTGATAATTTGATCAGAGAGTGAAGGTGGTGGCAGCTGGTAGGACAATAACATCGAGACTCAATATGTGTGGCAAACAGGATCCTTTTAACATATCATTGAGGATGGATGGAGAGGAAGAGTTATCTTTCTGAGAATCCCTGATATGATCTGGGAACAGTAGTCAGCAGAGTCATTAGTTTTCTATTGCTGCTGTACCAAATTACCACAAACTTAGTGGCTTCCAAAATTGCAAATATATTACCTTCTAGTTCTAGAGGTCAGAAATCTGATGGGGGTCTCACTGGACTGAAATCAAGGTGTCCGCAGGGCTGTGTTGCTTTCCCAATGCTCTAAGGGAGAGTCATTTTCTGTGTTTTTTTTTTTGTTTGTTTGTTTGTTTGTTTGTTTTTTTGAGACGGAGTCTTGCTCTGTTGCTCAGGCTAGAGTGCAATGGCACGATCTCGGCTCACTGCAACCTCTGCCTCCTGGGTTCAATCAATTCTCCTGCCTCAGCCTCCCAAGTAGCTGGGAAAAGAGGCATGTGTCACTACGTCCAGCTAATTTTTGTATTTTTAGTAGAGATGGGGTTTCACCATGTTGGCCAGGCTGGTCACAAACTCCTGACCTCAGTTTTTAATGAGGTCATTTAATGAGGTCACATTCTTTGGATTGTGCATGCCTTCCGTGTTGAAAGCCATCAGTGGTGAATTGAGTTCTCATATCGTATTACTCCAAACTTCCCTCTGACTCACTCTTCCACTCCTTAGGACCCTTGCGATTTCATGGGTTCCCCACATATAACCCGGGAAAATCTGCCTATCTTAATGTCAGCTAATTAGCAACCTTATATTTTTTGCCATGTAGCAAAATATATTAGTAGGGTCCATGAATTAAGATGTGGCCATCTTGGGGTGTTTTCATTCTGTCTATCACAACAGCTGTGAGAAACATGGTGTCTGAAGCCATATTGTCTAGATTCAATCCCAATGCCACCACATACTAACTATGCAACTCTGGGCTAATGATACAGTCGCTCCATGCCTGTTTCCTCAGTTGGAAACCACAGTGAATAATGCCTATCTCAGAAGGTTCTTCTAAGGAATAATGTGTTAATTAATGAAATGTGCTTAGAAGAGCACAAGTACTCAATTAAAATGAACAATTCTGATGTCCACCTACTTTACCAAGATAGAAGATAAAATTATTAACTATATGGCGAATGCCTACAAGCTTCAGACTTAGGAGAATTTGATTGCAGCTATCAAGAATAGACACTTACGAGTGCTTCCTAACATGTCTACACTCCAAATTCCCAAAGTGAATGAATGGCTCAGGAGATCCCGGGATCAAATCAGGTGGACACTATTAGCACCTGATTTGATCCCAGGATCTCCCCAGCCATTCATTCACTCTGGGACTCCGGGAATCCTTGCATGGGGAGAGCTTCTCACATACAAGCATAATGTTTATCTGCAGCTCTGCCAGTTTTCTTAGTCCTGCTCCTTTGAAGTCTAGCATTAAGTAGGCCTAAGATGCCATGCAAGCCACTGTCCATGGTACTGCTGGTCTCTCCAGCTTGCATCTGCCTCCCTTTCTTACAGGTCACAGAAAAACCTATGCTTACCCTGGATTTTTCAGAACATAGTCACATAGCACAGCTGGTGGACTCCCTAGTAACATAGCGATTTCTATTTTTCCACAATCATCTTCTTCACAAGATAAACAGGCTCCTGAGAACTGGGGAGCTGAGATGCTGCAGGTGACAGTTGTATACAGACATGCAAGGTTCTTGGGATCTCTTCCAGGTTCTAAATCAGGCCCGGATGCTAAGGCTTGCCCTGCTCTGCAAGATTTTTACTCATGGTGCTTTTCTCTTAAAGGCTTTATTGTTTTGTTTTTTCATGATGGTCCTTATTACAGACATTTCCCTCTCTACTCTACATTCCCTTTCTATTCCCTCTGTATTCTTCCATAACTAATTACCACAACCTTAGAAGCTTAAAGAAACACAAATTTATTGTCTGACATTTTCTATAGGTCAGAAGTCCAGTGGTCACTGCCATGTCTTTGTTTAGAATCTCACAAGCCTGATATAAAGGTGTCTGCAGGGCTGTCTTACTTTCTGAAAGCTCTAGAGGAATGTCTGTTCTTGCTCATTCAGGCTGCTGGCTGAGCTTAGTTCCTTGTGCTGTGCAACTGAGATCCACATTTCCTTGATGTCAGCTAAGGACCGTTCTTAGATTCTAGAAATTACCTGCATTCCTCGGCTTGTGTCTCCTTCCTCCATTTTCAAAGGCATCAATGGTGGCTGAGTCCTTCTTACATCAAACTTCTCTGACTCTTTTGTGTTCTTCTTCTGTTTTTAAGAATTCACGTGATTACATTGGGGCCTCCAGGATAATCTCCCCATATCGAGGTCCATAGCCTTCATCACATCTGCCAGGTCTTTTTTTGCCATGTAATATAACATAAAATAGTCACAGAATCTAGAGATTAAGGTGTAAGCATCATTGCAGAACATTAGTCAGTCAAGCACCGCCTCTTGTACTCCAGCCATCAGGGTCATTGGGTCTACATATGTCTGAAATTTTTGCTTCTAATTTTCTCCCACAGACTCCCCAGTTCTCAAAGAAAATCAAGGCTTATGGCTGGGCATCTCTTTTAGCATCCTTGAACAGTCTGTAATGGCCCAAATGTAGTCCAAGAATGCAGCAATTGAAAACAAGTCACCTGGAGCACACAGACTGGAGGTAGGTGGTGCTTCCTCACAGCCAAAATGTTGCCTCATCACTGACCAGCCAAAGGTGATCCATTTCATCCATATTAAGAGATACTGAAAATACTAGGAGAACTGATGAGAGATAAACTGACTTTCCTGGGAGAATTTAGTAAAAGACCTCTAAGAGATTATGTTCAATTTGAACTTTGAAGTATGCAGGGAGTTTAATAGGATGAACAGGAATGGATAGGAGGAATCATTTCAAGTACATAGAAAAGCAAGAATATGCTTGTGAATAATGAGAAAAATAAATTTTGAATAAAATTATGGGTGTGTGTTTGTGTATGTATTGTAAGTATGTGTGTTTGAATAAGGCATACTGCTATTATGTATTGGTCAACCACAATATAGGAAAATAAATTGAAGGACAGCTCTTTAAATCTTACAGCTAGTCCATGCTTTGCACAATACCAGCATTGTGTTAAATGAATTCATTCATAGTGATCAATTCCTCACTTCACATGAGTTACAGTTAACGTGATTTTGTGCAAAACAAGGACAGCCTGTATGTCCATTTTTAATCAAAGATCGCAGTTGCTGACTACAGGGCATACTCATTAATTCAGACACCTCTGAAGATAGAAAAATTTGCTAGGACTAGATTCGAAGGGGATCTTTAAAAATTAGAGCAACAAGTAATCACAATGAAGATGATATTTCTTAACAAGATATCCTCATGGAAAATAGAAAAAAAGAGAAGAAGATTGCTTCCGTAAATTAGGGGCACAGACTAGTGAGGTAAAAGAAAAGCAGAAAAATAATCTGTGAGTTATACTTGACTACAAACTGATGGGAGAACAAGAACATGTAGTGTGCTAATACTGTGTTAATCTAAGTACTCTTGTGGTTATCACATTTAATACTCACAAGATTTTATTAGGTGAATGTCTTGATGCTGCTGAAGATCGAATACTATCTGAATTGAAATATTATCTCATTTCTACTATTCCTCATGCCACACCAGGAATATTCTTGTCATACCTACTCTGATATTCTGGAAACAGGCAGAAACTGTTATATTTAGGAGATACTTCTCCTGCTACCTTAGGGATACTTCTCCTATCTTTAGATTATAAAACCATTTTGACTACAAACTACTTTTCAGTGGCAGGTTATAACAGATCATGCCCTTAGGGCAATTTATAAGCTTGCTATGCCTACTATAACAAAACACTACAGATTGAATGGATAAACCAGCAGAAATTTATTTTCACACAGTTCTGGAGGCTAGACATCCAAGATCAAGGTGTCAGTGGGGTAGGTTACTTCTGCAGACTATGCGGAATGATCTATTCTAGATCTTTCTCCTTGGCTTGAAGATGGCCAGTTTTCTCCCTTTGTCTTCACATTGTCTTCCTTCTTTACATGTCTGTATCCAAATTTCAACTCCTTATGAGGACAGCAGTGATATTGGCTTAGGGTTCACACTAATGACCTCATTTTAACTCTGTAAGTGCCATTATATAAATATAGTTGAATTTGAGGTACCGAAACATACAATAATCTTTCTTTTTGTGAGGGAGGATGACAAAATTCAGCCCATAACACAGAGGAAAAACGCAATCAAAATTCACATTAGGGATTTTAGCTCTAAGAAATTAAATATGTATATTAGAATACATAAAAACACCAATAAGAATATGAAGTGATTTGTGTAAATGAGTTTATTCGTACATTTTCATATTGCTACAAAGAAAAACCCTAGACTGGGTAATTTATAAAAGAAAGAGGTTTAATTGACTCACAGTTCTGCATGGGTGGAGAGGTCTCAGGAACTTACAAACATGGTGAAAGGGGAAGAGGCACGTCTTTTTTTTTTAAACTATACTTTAAGCTCTGGAGTACATGTGGAGAACATGCAGATTTGTTACATAGGTATACATGTGCCATGGTGATTTGCTGCACCCATCAACTCATCATCTACATTAGATATTTCTCCTAATGCTATCCTTCCCCTAGCCCCCCACCCCCTGACAGGCCCTAGTGTGTGACGTTCTCCTCCCCGTGTCCATGTGTTCTCATTGTTCACTTCCCATTTATGAGTGAGAACATGTGGTGTTTGGCTTTCTGTTCTTGTGTTAGTTTGCTGAAAATGATGGTTTCCAGCTTCTTCCATGTCCCTACAAAGGACATGAACTCATCCTTTTTTATGGCTGCATAGTATTCCATGGTGTATATGTGTCACATTTTCTTTATCCAGTCTATCATTGATGGGCATCTGGGTTGGTTCCAAGTCTTTGCTATTGTGAACAGTGCTGCATGAAACATACGTGTGCATGTGTCTTTATATTAGATGACAGCAGATGGGAGAGAGAAGAAGAGGAGTGAAGGGAGAAGAGCCCCTTATAAAACCATCAGATCTTAGGAGAACTCACTCACTATCTCAAGAACAGCATGGGGGAAGCCACCTCCATGATCCAATCACCTCCCACCAAGTCTCTCCCTAGATACATGGGGATTATGGAGATTGCAATTCAATATGAGATTTGGGTGGGGACACAGCCAAATCATATCAGTGAGCAGTTAAGGAATTAACAGTGTCACATCTTGGTTTGTTAACATTGATGAAGACAAATATATAGCCACCAATATCAACTCTATCTCTTCACCTGGTTTAAGGTTTTTTTGTTTGTTTGTTTTTGTTTTTGTTTTTTTCCTTTCACCATGGCAAGAGGTGTTTTAACTCTTCATTCTGTAATCCCATGATCAGCTATACAGATGTACCATACATTTTTTGGAGGGGTGGGGGATAACATTCTTCAATGTCACTAGGCTTTTGTTGGATCAACTCAAGCCTGCCGGTATAGTTAGAGAGACGGAAGGGTACAAGATCAACATGGAAGAATTCAATGCCTCCAAGCATTACATGTTAGGATAAAGATCAAGATCACTGTTTGCATTCTCAGTAAGACAAACTTAGAGAAACTGCATGTTTTCCCTTTTCTCAATGATTTAACTTTTTCTTAGTTATGAGACAAACTTTAGAACAGCCAATAATCCATTAGAGTGAAGACATTATTGTCTTTTTAATAACAATGCCTCAAAGTATAGGATATACGCCTGTCAACTCAGAGTTAGAATTGAATGTTCTACTTTCATTTTATTTATGTTGTAGTAGAAAAAGAGATTGATTTTTCTTAAAAAGGAGGTTTTTCTGTGTAATTTTAGGCTGAAATTGGTTGTCAGAATACAGCATCATTGAAATATTATGTGCATTGAACAAATGGAGCTGGGTTGCATTCCATAGTACACCAAAATGAAAAGAAACAAAGTTTTTGTATAGAAAACTGGCATGCTAATAACATCACACTTGGTGGCACATGCCTGTAGTCCCAGCTACTCAGGAGGCTGAGGCTTGGAAATCACCTGAGCCCAGAAGTTTGAAACTAGTGTGGGCAACATAGCAAGACTCCATCTCAAAAGAAATTGCACTGACTGGGGCTGAACCCTCAAGTCACTGCATCATGGAATTTTAAAGGAGAAGTCTGGCTTTTTCAGTTGTCTGGAGTGGATACTTAATTTAATTAAAGAGACAGAATGCATTTGATGAAAACAATTAAGCCACATTGGCATACTCTACATTGGCATCTAATATGATATGGCTATTTAATAAAAAGCTAGTATTCTGTTTGACAGATCAATTATTCATTAAATAGATGGGGCACAAATGGACATGCAAAATTGAAGCTGATTAATTCAGCAAAATCTTCAATAATACTGTCAATTTTAATCCAAGCCAATGGCTTCAAGCACAGCAGGCAGCTTGATAGAGGGCAAAGTAATCACAATGCAATGTGTTAAGTGCAAGCTACAAGAAGCACTATGTAAAGAGTATTATGCAAAAACAGAGGAGTTGTACCCTGACTTGGGGATATCAGAAAAATTTTCCTTTTAATAGAAGTAATATCATTCTTAGTTCTAATAGATGTCAGGCAAAGAACGCATAAGTAGGCCGTTCAAAGGTATGTAGAGAGAAAAAGGCCCTGTTCATATTCTGAGACCCTGGTTTCATCAGTCTAATCTTGAGTACTGTTGGATCAGCAGCCACCCCACCAAGTTGGAAAATGAGGGAGTAATTGATATTTCTTCCACAATCCAGTGCATTCATTATGGTACACTGTTGCAATCATGCTCCCAACATGAGCCAGCCTCCTACTCCCATGCCCTTGGACAGCCTACTGCCACATTCAATAGGGCTGATATGTGTTAACTAATAGGACATTGTAGAAATGGCACCATGTGTCATCAGAGGCTGGGTTATCAAAGAAATTTTAGCTTCTGCCTTGTTTGTTCTCTTGGTTCAACCTCTGTGGGCCACCACACATGAGGACATTCAAGCAGCCTTATGGAGCAGTTCATATGGAGAGAAACTAAGGCCTCCTGCCGACAGCCAGCACCAACTGCCCATATAAATGAACTACTTTGATCATGAATGCAGACTCTCTAAAGCCTTTACATGGATGCAACCTCATGAGAGACCCCTGGCCAGAAGAACACAATTAAGCTCCTGAATTCCTGACCCACAGAAGAGCTGTGAGATACTAAATGCCTATTGTTGTTTTAAGCCACTAAATTCTGAGGTAATTTATTATGTGGTAATAGATAACTAAGACATGAATATACACTAACCCTAAAATAATCTCAAAATCCCTTCATGTTGTCCAGGTAGTACCATTAAATGTGACCTGCATGTTCTCATAAGTGTATGTGGTAAGGAATGTTCCATGTATTTTTTTACATGTGTCTCTAGAAAAAAATTCTACAGGGAAACAATTCTTCTATTCCTCAATGGATCCAGGTAGGGCCCACCAACACTTTCATTTATTCTGGTGGCCAGGCAAGTGCAGTGGTCCATGCCTGTAAGCCCAGCACTTTGGGAGGTCGAACTGGGCAGATCACCTGAGGTCAGGCATTCAAGCAGCCTGGCCAAATGGTGAAAATCTGTCTCTACTAAAAATACAAAAAAAAAAAAAAAATTAGTCAGGCATGGTAGCATGCACCTGTAATCCAGCTATGTGCTAGACTGAGGCAAAAGCTTAAACTCAAGAGACGGAGGTTGCAGTGAGCCGAGATGTTGGGGCTGCACTCCAGCCTGGGTGAGAAAGCGAGACTCTATCTCAAAAAAAAAAAAAAAAAAAATTATTCTGGTCAGAGAAAATCAATTCAGCCTTTAGCTGAGTAGAATGAATACAAACTGAAAAGATTACTAGACAGTGAATTTTATTCATGCAGACAACACACTCTTGACATGAGGGATGCAGGTGTTTAGGCATATGCTATACAAACTTCCAGGGTATAAAACCAGGCCAGAAAGAATTTTCTGGTCAAACAAGCTCAACAGCTTAATAGCAGTTCCAAAGCTAGGAAAAATGAATGCACTCCTACCTTCACTAGACTATTTCCCTTCTCCCAGCTGGAAAGATAAAGGGAAAATAAACCCTTAAATATTGAGCTATATTTATATAAATATTTATATATATAATATATATGGCTTAAATTAAGCTATAATATAGCTTCTATTTAATGCATATTAAATCAAATATACATTATATATAAAATAAAATAAAATAAAATTACATTAAAATTACATTAAATTAAAATTAAATATACATTATAGCTTAAACATACACATTTAAGCTATATATATAATTTAAGCTTATATAGATAAATTCATATATTTACGGCTTATATATGTATAATCTAAATCTAAATATATATCATCCAAATCTCTTACAGACACGCATTTTAAAACCCATCAAAAAAGCTGACAAGTCAGGAATCCATTTTAGGACACCTATGGGCATATTCTGGGAAAGAAGTCTTAATCATTGAGAAGCAAACTCTGGAGCCAGTTCCATGGAGGGATCTTAAAGGCACATAACCATTGGTTTTACTGCACATGTGTCACCCTCTGAAGCCATCCTGCAACTCTCACGTGAGTCATCTGCTCTGAAGTAGAGCACACCTATTTCTGGAAAAAGAGGATCAGACTGTCTTTTTCTGAGTGTGGTTGGCATCTATGGGATACGCTTTCCTGGTTAAAAACTAGTTAGTTAAAAACTAGGAAGTTAAGAGTAGTACAATAGAAAGAAAGAATGAAAGAAGGAGGGAGAGAAAGGAGTGGAGGTAGAAAAATCAGGAAAATCTTTCAGTGATAGAATAAAAATAAATCAAAGGAAAAGAGAAAAAATTAACGACTAGAGTAAAAGAAACTAGAAATAACTTTAAAAACATACATCATATAGGGCCGGGCACGGTGGCTCACGCCTGTAATCCCAGCACTTTGGGAGGCCGAGGTGGGCAGATCACGAGGTCAGGAGATGGAGACCGTCATGGCTAACACGGTGAAATCCCGTCTCTACTAAAAAATACAAAAAAAAAAAATTAGCTGGGCATGGTGGTGGGCACCTGTAGGCCCAGCTACTCAGGAGGCTGAGGCAGGAGAATGGCGTGAACCCGGGAGGCAGAGTTTGCAGTGAGCAGAGATGGCGCCACTGCACTCCAGCCTGGGTGACAGGGCAAGTCTCCGTCTCAAAAAAAAAAAAAAAATCATATAAAAGTAATAAATATTCTAGATACCAAACAATGAAACAGACAAAACTTGATATCAAAGAATTGAGAAGAAAAATAAAGCATATCTCTAAAATGGAAGCTATTCCTGCCCCATCCCTAAATCTGCTTTCATATTTTAGATGACTGCAGTTTTATTCTTTGAGAGGACAAAAGTCTAGGAATCATTCTTTACTCCTCTGGTTCTCTCACACCCCACATCCAATTTTCCAGGAAATCTTGTTGATTTTATCTTGAGGCTCTTTCTATAATGCAACCATTCTGCAATCTCTCCATGGCCACCACTTTGCTCTGAGCAATACTTGTCTCTTGCCTGAATTGTGAAAATACCCTATGAATTTGTCCTCTGGTTTCTATCCTTGCCCTTTATGGTCTATTCTGAATACAGAAACAAATGTGATTCTTTTAAAAGTAGGTCAGACCATGTCATGCCTCTGCTTTAGCCTCCAATAACTCCCTATTTCTTTGAGCAAAAAAACACACAAAGCCCTATAAGCTCTGGCTCCCCAGTCACTGCTCTTGTCTCAACTCCTTCTGCCCTTCCTCTCGCATCTTCATCATGCTCCAGCCTTAAAGCTTTGCACTTAGGGTCTCCCATTCTCTGAAGTGTTCTTCCTCTAATGTTTTTCCAAGCCTGATACCATTACCTTCTTCAAATTTTGGCTCACATCTTACCTTTATCTGTCCACATCTTTCACGATTGCACCCTTCAATCCTTCCCCTCTCGCCCACCTCTTCTGTGCATGACTGATACTCTTTATTACCATCTAACACATCTCCAGATTGCTCTCCCCTCTTGAAAATGTCAGCACCTCTGGTGCAGAAGTCTTTGTCTGAATTGTCTACCGATGTGTTGCAAGTGTCTACAACAGGTCCTGAACACATCCCTGTGTCTGTATTAGTGTCCTGGGGCTGTCATAACAAATTACCACAAACAGAGATTTACTTTCTCCTCATGTTAGAAGTTAGATGTCTAAAATCAAGGTGTCAGCAGGGCCAACCTTTCGCTGAAACCTGTGGGGAGACTCCTTCCTTGCCTCTTCCTAGTCTCTGTGGTTTGCTGGCAATCCTAGATTTTTGTTGGCTTGTAGTTGTGTCATTCAGATCTCTAGGCCTCCATAGTCACATAGTGTTCCTCTTGTGTGTCTCTGTGTTTCTTCTTCTCTTCTTGTAAGGACACCAGTCATATTGAATTAACAGCCCACCCTGCTTCAGTATGGCCTCATTGTAATATGTGTTGCATCTAATTAATGAATTAGCTAATTAATGACCTTATTTATAAATAAGATTACATCTTGAAGTGCTGTCAGGACTTCAACATATCTTTTTAGAGAACAAAATTCACCCCATAACAGTTCCCCAAAATATTTACTTAAATGAATCAATGAAGGTACGAAGTGATGTAAGTTCTTAAAAACATTCTTTGGCCAAGGGAGATGTGGGAAGTCCCTTACTATAGTTAGTACATCTGAGTGAATACACAAATTAGTAAGACAAATGTAGCTGCCTCGATAGTGAGTTTATAAGTACTTTTACCAAAACTGTCATTTGATAACAAATTAAAAGGTTGTGTATTGTGCCTTCTTTTACCATGGTTTTACATTACAATATAGAGTAATTTTTAAAATGTAAATATCAATAACTCGTAAGAAAGTAAAATTCAATATTAAATAAAGTTTTACAAAACATACTGTCATCCTGTAGTCCCTCTGCTATGAGAATCACAGAGAAGTGGGTCATTGTTTCAGAAAAGAATATGGCAATAAAAGTGAATTTAAATATTATGTCAAAGAGGAAAAACACCAACATGTGATCATTAATATGTCAATCATTGCTGCATTTTTTATTAGAAGACACATGTTTTCCTTTAATTTCCCTAATGTGTTATAGCTTTATTCCTAAACCACATGCTACCATGATTCCTTTGTGTAATTTTAAGTAATAAATCATAAATGAATCATAAATTATAGAATAATTATTCTGCTCCAGTGCTCACAATGATTTTCCTGCTTTTTACTTTAATGTCTCCTATTCCTCCTTCATCCAATATTTATATTTATGACAAGCACCAGTTTTCAATCAAGAGAAAAGCTTCTGTGAAGTTGGGATTAGAGAATGTTTTATTCCACCCTCTACTGTCTAAATAAACATGTTCAGAAATTGATCTCCTCCTTTTTATGGATCTGGGCTATTTCAAACATCCCCAGGCAAGAAGAGGAGATCCCGCTTCCACTTCTGATCATTTGTTTTAAACTCTGTCTTTGAAATTAGCAAAATCCTTCAGGGACTCAAAAAGGTTACTTGTTCTTTCAGGCCTCTGTGAGTTTGAATTACCTGACAGGTATTGAGAAAATTATTTAAAAAACAAAAACTTTTACAGAGGCTAAAATATAAGTGACAGAAAGGATTTTAGAAGGGATATGTTGCCCAGAATTATCCAAATCATAATAGGTTGTATACCACTGATGGTACATATGATGCTGAAGGTAGTAACATACTATTCAAAAACAGACTTTAATAGGAATATATTTGTTTTACATTGACATCAATTCAGTTTGCTGTGGTACTCTAAATACTCAGAGGTAATTTTTGGTGCTCCTAGTTTGGGTAGATAATTTAACCAAATTCAGTATAATGCTAGCAAAAAAAAAAAAAAAAACAGCTCTTCAAGCCTGTGATTTCATAGACACTACTGTTTGGGACAATACTGTCTTTAAAAAAGAAGTCAATTGATTTAAAGCTCATTTAAAGAAATCAAGTATTTAATTGGTAATTAGGTATGTCAAAAAATATGGAGCTGGAACCCAAAATAATGAAAATTTAGGAACCATTGATCTAGCAGCTAAGCAAAATAGAGAAAGTAATCAAGTGACTTTTCAGATCGGGAGCTACCTTTCTAGTTGGAGAGTCGATCATTCTTTCCTCTTGGTTTTTGCATTCTCTCTTTCTCCTTCTCTCTTTTTCTAGTCTCTCTCTCTCTCTATTTATATTTACATATTTTCTTTCTTTCTTTTTTTCTCTCTTTTTTTTTTTTTCTTTTTTTTGAGTCTTGCTCTGTCGCCCAGGCTGGAGTGCAGTGGCGCGATCTCCACTCACTGCAAGCTCCGCCTCCCGGGTTCACGCCATTCTCCTGCCTCAGCCTCCTGAGTGTCTGGGACTACAGGCACCCACCACCACGCTCGGCTAATTTTTTTGTATTTTTAGTAGAGACGGGGTTTCACCGTGTTAGCCAGGATGGTCTTGATCACCTGACCTCACGATCCTCCCGCCACAGCCTCCCAAAGTGCTGGGATTACAGGCATGAGCCACCACCATATTTATATATTTTCTATATTATCTCATATGTTCACTTGTTTGTTTCCTCTACCAAATAGTGAGTTACTTGATCCCAGGACCTCATTTCATTTATCTATGTGTAAACACCAACAATACCAACTATACACTGCTCACCCCATAAGTGAGACTCAATACATGTTTGTGGAGTGATTGAATAATTAATAGCAAAGATAGAAGTCAGTCCATAGGCCTCTGACTTCCCTCGTTAAGTCCTCGTTCAGAACTATTTTCACTGTACTGTGTGTCCAACATTTAATGCTTAGATATTCATTTCCAAAGTCAGAAATTAAAATAGAAAACTAATATGCTCCACATTTTAAAAATCTTGAGAAATTGCTTAGTGCTTGATTAAGCAAATATTAAAAATGGTGGTACCACCGAGTCAAAGCAAGAGTAAGAAAGATGAGTATTTATTATTCACCTAAGTTTGGATCATATCCTTGTTGTTATCTGTATTGCATACTTTAGAAGACATGCAATCAGACAGTGCAAATTCTAATTGCAGCTTTGCTCATTACTTCTGTCTGGATTTGTTCAAATCATTAGAACCTTTGGAGACTGGAAGAAAAGTAACAACCCCAGGTAACCTGTTCCTGAAATAAGCCAAATAAGGCATAGATCCCAAGGTGAGGCTCCCTTTGTTGATTATATTCATCAAATATATAAATTTACTCATAAGTTTTTCATTCATCATCTATTCAGTAACTGAGCACCTGCTATGAACCAGGACTTTAGCTGGTATGAAGGATACTAAAATGGGTAAGTCCTAGTCGCTGTCTTCAAGTGTTTCATGGTCTAATGGAGGATGCAGAAGGCAAAAACTCAGATATTAAAAAGAATAAGTACTTTAGTAGATCACAATTGCAGCCAGAAGATGACACTTCAAATTAGAAGGAGTGTTACCTTGAGATTATGATTTCACTGCTGTAAGATTCCGTCTTGTCTCCTGCAAAATCGGTATAGCAATACCTACTTCATGAAATAAAGTGACGTAAAGACCATTGTAGTCAATATTTTGTGGAAGAAGTAAGGGTAGGTAATATACACCAGAAATTTTAGGCCCAAGGGGCAGCATGACTGAGCACATTAATAATTAATTCCAGAAATCCATGAATGGAGTCAGCAGTAGGAATTGGAAAGTTATTTTTTTTGAAAAGCGTTAAGGAGAGTGAAGAGCAAAAGAGTAGAAATCATAAGTAAAGAAAGACTCCTGGCCAGGTGTGGTGGCTCACTCCTGTAATCCCAACACTTTGAAAGGCCAAGGTGGGCAGATCACTTGAGTCCAGGAGTGCGAGATCAGCCTGGGCAATGTGGCAAAACCCTGTCTCTACAAAAAATGCAAAAATTAGCTGGGCATGATGGCACATGCCTGTAGTCCCAGCTACTCAGGAGGCTGAGGTGGGAGGATCCCTTGAGACTGGGAGGCAGAGGTTGCAGTGAGCCAAGATCACTCCTGCCTGGGTAGTAGAGCAAGATGCCTGTCTCAAAATCAAAATAAAATAAAATAAGTAAAAAAAATACGGTAGGCACAGAAAAATGTTATTAGAGTTTTACCCTTCTATCTAAAACTGTCCCCAAATCCTGTTAACTGAATAGAAAGAAAAACAGAAAATGAAAAAGAAAAAATAGCATTGATGAAAAATAGTTGCAAAGATTTGCCTGAAGAATCAGCCCTTGCTAAGTGTTCCAACTAAACCCAAACTGTCTTATTACACATTCTACAACTCAGGAGACGATATAAGAGAATCCCCTACTTTTCCTGCTCTGGTTTTTACACCTGTTGCCCATGTACTTAGCCAAGGTCGTATGCTCAATCATCCAGTCCCGAGTTCTGCTTTTGATGCTCTGTCTTTCAGCACAGGCTTCTGACCTCTACCTCCAATCCGCTCCATACCTCCCTGATGCTTCCCCAGCTCTGGGCCTGGTTGCTGATTTTTGTTTTCCGGAGATTCTGACTCCAGTGGTTTAACTAACAACCTTCCTACTTTTTTCTTCTTCTAGTGATATCTCAGGCTCCGCACAGAAACTCTTACTAAGACTCACAGCATTAAACCAGAACACAGACAAATGCCTACAATGGATGTGAAGTGAGCCAAGGAAAAAGCAATAAATAGGGAGTTTTGAGGACTGTTGCAAATAGTAGCAATGCTCCGAACAAAGATACTCAAATTTAATTTAAAAAGGCAAAACATCATTCTAGTCAAATAGTGTACGTTCACAGGTCAAGGGGATTCAGTCTGCCACACCTAAATAAACACTTAATGCTATCCAGATCTCTCCAGTTGAAACTGCAGCTGCCTCTGACGCTGGAGCGTGCTGTTCATAGAAAAATGTGTCATAATTTTGCCATCTTATTACTTATTTTTTCCTGAGACAGGGTCTTGCTCTGTCACCTAGGCTGGAGTGATGTGGCGTGAACATGCCTCACTGCAACTGCAACCTCCTAGGCTCAAGCGATGGATCATCCTGCCTCAGCCTTCTGAGTAATTGTGACCACAGGTATGCATAACCATATCTGATGCAATTTTTGTAGAGACACGGTATCACCATATTGCCCAGGCTGTTCTTGAACTCCTGGGCTCAAGTAATCCTCCCACCTTAGCCTCCCAATGTGCTGGAATTAGAGGCAAGAGCCACAACGTTCGGCCACTTCTTTTTTTTTAATAGACAAAAAGGCAAAAAGAGGTTTTCACAATAGACAATGAGGCTTAAGCTTGTTTTCTGAGAATCCAACACATTTGGGCACCAAGGTCTGAAGCTGGTCTGCTAGAGGTACATTATATAAAAGAAATTGATATTTGATTCACCCATTGTTAATACTCAGGAACATTCTGAGGTTGGAGCCAGTGCCTTTATCTATTGAACAAGCAGAAAGAAAAAGAATGACCTAAGTGGGCGTAAGCTCCCTATAAGAACAGTGAAAGACACATATCTAAGAAAAACCTAAAGGGACCCTCACCCTACTTGAGGGCTGCCATTGGCAACTGGCACCTCGAAGACTGGGAGGCCAGGGAACTTTGCCTTTCAACTGTGAGTGCTGGAGAGCTCCTTGCTGTCGCTGTCTTCATGCTGTGAAGTTATTGTATCCTTTACGCATATTAAAGATGTATCTGTAGCCTGGAATCATTGGTACCTTTCTGTCAATCACTGTCACCAGGTAGCAACTACCAGGTAATTATTCACAGATGTACAAATGATGTATAATTAAAAACTGCTTGCTAAAGTCTTTCAATGACTTTACCCAAGGTGTTCCTCATTTGATCTCTGGGATAAGAAAAAACGGGCCCTTATGAGTATGTTAATTGAGGTCATAATTGGCTGATATGTATAATCAGTTTTTCCATGTGTTTCTCAACCTTCTGCCTGCCTATCCTGCAATTTCACACCAATTAAGAAACAAATTTATTAAATGAATGTGTTCTTGTTTCTTTGCAAAATCTCTTATTCCCCAGTGTATGTCAGAAAGGGCAAGACAACCTTGCTTTCCAGCTGTTTGCAAGCATTATGCCTTCGAGTCATTATGCAGAGCTTTTTAAAAAATCAAGACATGTATTCATAATATCTGTTAATTTAACATGTTTATTTATATCACTGGAGCATGACTTCTGCATATAAAGACATATTTTAATAGTTAACATTTAATTAAAACTATTTATAAAACTACATAATTCTCCATATTTATAATTTTTAAATAATCAGCAAAATCCTGAATAAGAGGCATCAACTTAAAAAAAATAGTTTGAAAATGATTTCTCTCAAGGAAGGAGGAAGGAGTGACCTGAATTTTACAACTAGAAACTTTCTAAGTAACACCTGAATTGTCAGGGCAGGTTATACTTCACAAAATCAAATCAATTTCTGAATATGACTTGTTTTTCATATTTCTTCTGCCATCACTCAGAACTTAATAATTGGGGAAGCTTTCAAATACAATAGGTGAAAATATTCAGTCATTTATATTTTTGTGTATTTAACATTCAATATGATAGAGCTTACGACATCACTTAAATGAGATTACAGATGTCTGAGCTTAGCCAACTACAATACTAGCAGCAAACGTCCTTGTGTTCAGTGCAGTACTATGATTTCCAATTAGTTTTTTCCATCGGCTTAATTTGAAATCATAATATCATAAACATTCTAAATTTGACATTGTGTGTCTTCATTTTAATAGTAGGAAAACAGATTTGTAATTTTTGAGCCCTTTATAGATGGTGAATTATATCACACACTGAGTCAAATCTTATTACTAAACAATTATGAATTTACCAGCTAGTGACTGGCACCATGCTACTTGCTAGAAAAATTATTAAACATAAGATATGCTTTATATGAAAGGAGATTACACCTTTGAAGACGGGAAAATGCCTTATTCATCTTGGCATTAATGTTTTTATCCTACAAAGCTGAGCTCAATACTTTACCAACAGTAAGAACTCAACAAATATTGAATGGAATGGTTTCTCTAATAAAATTTCTCTTTCTCTCTCTCTCTCATTCACAGTTTTTTAGCTTATGTTGGTTCTCAAACTTTAGCTTTTAGTTTTGCATAAGCATTACCTGGGAGTTCTGCCACTTAATACTTTCTGCCACCTACTACGCTCAAAGTTCTTTTCAATTACTTATAGAGACGCTTAGGAAGCTACAGTTTTCAGACCACCAGAAATACCAGCTTAGTCGTTAACCAATAGCTCTTTCTTGTCGGAGCAGCTCAGAACAAGTCAAAGTATTTATTGAGAAAGAGTGGAATTTGAATAATAACCTTCCTTTCTGCTCCATCCCAGTGAAAACAGGGTGGGTGATGGTGAGATATATATATATATATATATATATATATATACTGTATATATGCACAAGAAACTGTGCAGAAATAACATGTATCCTGGATCCCTCACTCCGGGCAGCAATTAGCCCTTTCTTCCCTTCCCTCCCCACGAGGCAATGTACTACAATGAATAGCGCACAGGACTTCAGATCAGACAGACCTAAGAAACTCCAAATTCCACCTCCAATACTTACCAAGAGTGAATTTGGGCAAGTGACTTGAACTCCCAAGTCAGCTTTATAACATATATAAGAAGAGTAATAACTACCTCATAGGGCTTTTGTGGGAATAGAGAAGTTCTTTTTTTATAATGCCTTTTCATAGCATATATTCCAGAATTGTAACTATTGTTTTTTTCCATTTACAGACTCTAAGTTAAAGAAATAAAATACTGTATTACCAGTCACATATATTTATACACTAAGTGAAAATGTCACCGTGACTCAAAAAAATAAGTGGGTGTGGAATAGATGACCTCCGACATTGTTTCTTAACCTGGGATGGGATGATTATATGATTTATATTGATGTATTTATCCATATATAATTTGACATAGGATTTTGCTAAATGTTGTCAGTTGAAAGTAGATCATCTGGCCTGACTAAAAAGTTATCATATTTCATATTTTAGTAGATATAAAATTTGACTCTTAAAATGTTAGTGCCAAAATCTTAGAAATAATATTCATGTTTTTACTGGCGTCTCAGACAATAATAAATAGCTTTGTCAAATAAAAAAGGTAAAGTATAAAATCTGAAAATAGGCAATATGTTTCAACAAGTGAAGAGAAACAATAAAGTCGAAGACTCTTCGACACTGTAAATTGAATGCCAACTTTCTTTTTCACTTAGCTTCTCCCCCACTTATTATGCTCTTACAGGTTTTGAAAGACTCTAACAGGTCAATGCCCTCATAAATTCTTGAATATACTGAGATTAGAGTTCCCCTTCCGCTAGCTCCAAAGTTACTTAACTTTGTGACAAAGTAACTGACAGAATGTGGCAATTAAGCTATGTTCATATTAGACATGGCTGCATCTATTTTTTTTTTAACCAAAATGATCTGAGTTTCCAAATTATGAAGCACAGCAAACCAACAGTGGTTTTAAGGGACAAACTGAATATTTAAATAATTTTTAAATAAATGATCATGACTTTGTCGGTTCTCCTTTGCTGAGCACTAAAATGATGATGATGATGATGATGATAAAATAATAATATACATTAAACAATCCCTGCAGTACTACTTAACTATTCTTTACCTCTATTTTTGAATCTATAAAATACAGATAACAACTGTATTTACCTCCATAGGTATGTTGAATGTTAAATATGTTAATAAATCTGCTGATCTCAGCACATGGTAGGTTATATGAGAATGTCTATAATTACTATTTATATTACTATTTATAATTATCCCATTTGTAAAATTGAGGGCAGTGGGTATGTTGTTATCCTAATTGGGGAGTAGAGGCAGCTGAAGCTTGGTGAGGTTCGTAATTCTCTCACGTCCACGTGGGGGACATCAACGGAAGTCTAATTTAAATCCCAGTTCCCTGATTACAAATACTCTTTCCCTAACTCAGAGCCTTCTCACAGAAAACTGCGAAAGCTGGCGAGCTACCCCATGTGCAGAATGCTCTATCAGTGACTTTGTCAGAGTAGTAAGGCCTGAACAAAAGCCAGGTCTACCCTTCTTCAGAATCTACAATGAACTCAAACAAATTTACAAGAAAAAAACAAACAACCCCATCAAAAAGTGGGCAAAGGACATGAACAGACACTTCTCAAAAGAAGACATTTATGCAGCCAGAAAACACATGAAGAAATGCTCATCATCACTGGCCATCAGAGAAATGCAAATCAAAACCACAGTGAGATACCATCTCACACCAGTTAGAATGGCCATCATTAAAAAATCAGGAAACAACAGGTGCTGGAGAGGATGTGGAGAAATAGGAACACTTTTACACTGTTGGTGGGACTGTAAACTAGTTCAACCATTGTGGAAGTCAGTGTGGCGATTCCTCAGGGATCTCGAACTAGAAATACCATTTGACCCAGCCATCCCATTACTGGGTATATACCCAAAGGACTATAAATCATGCTGCTATAAAGACACATGCACACGTATGTTTATTGCGGCACTATTCACAATAGCAAAGACTTGGAACCAACCCAAATGTCCAACAACAATAGACTGGATTAAGAAAATGTGGCACATATACACCATGGAATACTATGCAGCCATAAAAAATGATGAGTTCGTGTCCTTTGTAGGGACATGGATGAAACTGGAAAACATCATTCTCAGTAAACTATCGCAAGGACAAAAAACCAAACACCGCATGTTCTCACTCATAGGTGGGAATTGAACAATGAGAACTCATGGACACAGGAAGGGGAACATCACATTCCGGGTACTGTTGTGGGGTGGGGGGTGGGGGGGGGCGGGGACAGCATTAGGAGATATACCTAATGCTAAATGACGAGCTAATGGGTGCAGGAAATCAACATGGCACATGGATACATATGTAACAAACCTGCACATTGTGCACATGTACCCTAAAACCTAAAGTATAATAAAAAAAAAAAAAAACTGCTAAAAAAAAAAAAAAAGAGAAAAGTACTTTTGACATGCCTTTCAGTTAAGTGTACTTAAAGCAAAGCTCTCAAGCTTTCCAATGACTAAATGCTAGAGGAAATAATGGGAATAGTCAATACTTGTAACTGAAAAATTGCTGACTGTGTGACACAGCAAATCATTACACTGTTCAAATACCAATTTATAAAGCTGGAGTGATCATAGCTGTCTGGGCCAATTCATCTTAGTCTCTCTTGGTTTGGAATGAATATTTGGTTGGTTTAGACACCAAAAGCCTTTGACCCACAAATGAGAGGCTAGGCTTGCCAGATCTAGTAAACAAAACTACAAGCTTCCTAGTTGAGTTTTAATTTCAGATAAACAGCCAATACTTCTTTAGTATGCTACAAATGTTGCATGAGGCATATTTATACCAAAACATTACTTGCTATTTATCTGATATTCACATGAAACTGAGTGTCCTGAATTTTACTTGGCAATCCTAGCAGGGGCTTACTTTGAAAAGTTCCTTCCTAAGACTGAACACTTAAGGGAGGAAGTTGTTATAGAATGAATGTTTGTGTTCCTCCTAAAGTCATAGTTTGAAGCCCTAATCCTCAATGTGATGGTACGTGGAGATGAAGACTTTGGGAGGTAATTAGGGTTAGATGGGATTAGTGCCCTTATAGGTCAGCTTCTCGTGATGGGATTAGTGCCCTTATAAAAACAGATACCAGAGAGCTTTTTTTTTTTTTTTACCTCCTAAGTGAGCACAAAGAAGAGGTCATGTGAGCACACAGCAAGATGGCAGCCACCTAGAGGCAAGAGAGGAGGCTTCAGAATGAAACCTACCTTGCTGGTACATGGATCTTGGACTTCCCAGACTCTAGAACCATGAAAAATAAACTGTTGTTTAAGCTACTCAGGCCTTGGTGTTTTGTTATGGCAGCCCAAGCAGACTGAGATGGTAATACTAAGCACTTTGGGGCAGTGGCAACTACCCCATCTCATTCAAACCCTTCACCAATGGTGGTACCAAGCTGTGTAGATAACCCTTCTTTGCCTAAATTTCTTGAGTCCCCAAGATGTCCAATCCCTAAAGGAACTAGTATGTAAATAATGGGAGTCATATGAGTTCTTTTTTCCCACTGAACTACAGATCGTTTCTCCACATGATTGACTGCATCTTTCCTATTTTGCTGTGCATTTCTAAAACTGAGTTTCATTTTATTTTTCCCCAGGCTACACTCTTTCAGGTTCCAGTCACTGTTGTGCAACTGTCTTGCTTACAATCTATGCTTATTTTAAAATCCCACTAAGAATGGATTTAGATATATAAAGTCCTGGCCTAGTCACTTTTAGTCCCTTTTCCTATTGCATCTTAAATGTTGTTTTATAACTGAATGCTGAATTCAGATTTCCTTTTTTACTTCAGAAAATTTTTGCTATTGAACTGTTGAAAAGCTTAGCCTAAATGACAAATTCTTTGGCAAAATTTGTGTGTAGAGTCCAAAATCTCCACCTTGTTAAATAAACTTTTCCAGTCACTTTGGCACACACATATGACTCTAGACCTTTTCAGATTTCTACACTGCATTCTACACTAGGCAGTTTAGCTCTTGGTTATAAACTATGGTTTAGTTTGGTTATAAACTATGGTTTGGTTGAGCTCTTGGTTATAAATTATGGTTTATTTTTCCTTCCATTTCTACTCCATTTTTTCCTGATCTGTCTTTCCCATACACACGCACTCACACACACACAACTGTTAATCCTCACTTATTTTTCATTCATCTTTAAACATAATCAGTACAGTGCTAAATACGTAACTTTGCTTCACACATCAGCTGTTGATTATTCTGTGATATTTACCTGAATTACACTCAATTATTTTTAATTTTTGAAATTATTTCTGTATTTTACCTTATTATTAATCTAAGAGGAAAAGAAGAAAAGATTTTATCTGGAAAAAATAAAATGATTCTCAAGAAATTTTCCATGAAGAACTTGCCAAAACATAACATAAAAAGAATTGTGGTTTCTGAAATTTACTTAAGGCCTTCTGGATGTTCATCTTTTCACTCTGAAGCTGATTTAATTTTGCCCCTGAGCTTATAAGCACCAGATAATTTGCTTGCTTGGGTTGTCACTGAGTCTAATAAGTGTTGGTCATTAATAAAACTTTTTCAGAACATGAGAATGATGTAGGAATGGTGCAGTTATATTATGAAAGTTGAGTGTAAATGGTTCTTGGGAGGAAAAGATTTACAAATTATGCAAAGAATGGAATTTACTCAACTTTTAAAGATCCAAAGGGAGGTAATATGTATGCAGTAATGCTTGTTTAACAGACCTGGGCTGAGCTTTTCTACCCAAAATAGATATATTTTACATAATAATGCTATATATTGGTTTATTATAAGTTACATGAGCCTGGATTCCTCTGTAAGTATTGCTTACTTTACTTCATTTCAAATTCATTATAGAATTCATGGTTCTTTTGAGCTTTTTTAGAAAAAGATATTTCCCCAATGGATATTTTACTTCCTTTCAGCCTGCTTCTTTACCTCCTCCAAAATTCTAAATTCTGACTATTAAACAAGATTTAATGAGCTGAGAGTAGGTAGGTGTGTTCCTTCTCTGTGATTACCCAATACCCCATGCATACCTCAATCCTGCCGAGTTGCAATCTTCATTTTGCCTGGCTATATCTCTTGTGCTAAACTACTGGCTCTTCAGAAGCAAGGCCTGGCTGTTATCCTCAAGGTGCGTAAGTCCTAGCACATGCTGGTACTTGACATATGCTTGATATACAAATTAAAAATGAGCTGTGATGATCCGAGGCACTCAATACTAGTGGCAGTACAGTAAAGTGGCTGAGAGCAAGACGGTCTCTGCAGATCCTTGGCTTAAATTCCCATTGAAAACATTTCATTTCATTTAGAGAAATGTCACTTTGAAAAGTTCTGGCATTTTATGTCCTTTTTAATGCTAACCATATTTATATTTATCTTTTTTACTATTATTCAACGTGATCCTATGTTTTCTGTACTTTTAACGGCACTAGAAAAAAAACAAGTATCTCCCCACCAATAATAATGAGCCTGGAGAGGATGTGGAGAAATAGGAACATTTTACACTGTTGGTGGGACTGTAAACTAGTTCAACCATTGTGGAAGTCAGTGTGGCGATTCCTCAGGGATCTAGGACTAGAAATACCATTTGACCCAGCCATCCCATTACTGGGTATGTACCCAAAGGATTATAAATCATGCTGCTATAAAGACACATGCACATGTATGTTTATTGCGGCACTATTTACAATAGCAAAGACTTGGAACCAACCCAAATGTCCAACAATCATAGACTGGATTAAGAAAATGTGGCACATATACACCATGGAATACTATGCAGCCATAAAAAAGGATGAGTTCGTGTCCTTTGTAGGGACATGGATGAAGCTGTAAACCATCATTCTCAGCAAACTGTCACAAGGACAAAAAACCAAACACCGCATGTTCTCACTCATAGGTAGGAATTGAACAATGAGAACACATGGACACAGGAAGGGGAACATCACACACCAGGGACTGTTGTGGAGCGGGGGGAGGGGGGAGGGATAGCATTAGGAGATATACCTAACGCTAAATGAGGAGTGAATGGGTGCAGCACACCAACATGGCACATGTATACATATGTAACAAAACATGCACATTGTGCACATGTACCCTAAAACTTAAAGTATAATAATAACAAAAAAAGAGTCACACAAGTGAAACATATTTAGGTAAATAGAAATTTTGCTATATTTAACCAATCACCATTGAACTTAATACCATAATAAATTATACCCACTTACATTTGATTAGCACTTGCAAGTTTATAGCACCTTTCCCATAAATTATCTTATTTAAAATGACACATTAGCTTTTTAATTATATACGAATTTCATGAATATGTGGTTTTGTGGAAAATCTGAAATACAGAAGTATATACATTTAAAGGTAGAGTTCTTATTAACCTGAGATAATAAAATTGCATTTTCTTCATGCCCCTCGAAGGTGTTGTGTGGGTCACAGGTCAGAAAACTTAGCAAGCCACGAGAGGTAGGCTGACAGATGGTTGGGACTTAGTAGGAGGGTAGGTTTGCAAAACAGTGCAAAAGAAAAGCTTGGGCCTGAAATAGAGAATCTATTTTAAAGGAAGACATATTGTGTCAATAGTTATCGCAATGAGACTTGAGAGTTTAAGCATCCCAAAAGAATAATAAATCAATGATCAGCTTTATCAGATGTAACTGATTGTACTGCATCACTGAAGCTAATGCACAAGACAATTATCTGGGGGAATTAGCTTGCCTAGTTTCATGGCTCCTTAAGGAAGCAATAATACTAACTACTCTCAAAGCAACAAGAAGCCTGTCAGCTGTAGGTGCTTTCATGTGAAATGCCCTTATTTGATGCCCTGCTAGAGTCCAATTCACTGCTAGTGTTCTTAGACTAAATAAAGAACAGTAGCTGAAGGATTTGCTATCATGTCATAATGTGTGAAAAATGCTACACTGTCCCTTTATGAGATATTAAAACTGCATGCAAATAGAAATAAAACTGCATGATGCCGCCATCATGAAGATAATTTTTTAAGAATGTTCTTCAAATTCAGAAACAGCTTGATACCTATGGGAATTTAGATTCTTTTTGACTGGAAACATCAAGAGAACAACATACCTGTTTACTTTGGCACAGTGTACGCTCTATTCTTGGGCAATTTCTACATGAAAATTAGTAATGTCTTGATGTCAGAAAAACATAATTCCTTTCTTTTCTTTTTCCTTTTTTTTTTTCTTTTCTTTTTCTTTTTTTCTGAGACAGGGTCTTGCTCTGTCATCCAGGCTGGAGTGCAGTGGTGCAACCATGGCTCACTGTAGCCTCAATCTCCTGGTCTCAAGTGCTCCTCCCACCTAATCCTCTCTAGTATCTGAGACCACAGGCATGCACCACCACAGCTGGCTAATTTTTTTTTTTTTTTTTTTGACTTTTTTGTAGAGACGAGGTCTAGCTATGTTTCCCAGGCTGTTCTCAAACTCCTGGGCTCAAGTGATCCTTCCACCTTGGCCTCCCAAAATACTGGGATTACAGGTGTGAGCCACCACACCCGACCAACATATTTACTTCGAAAAAGCCTTCAGCACGGTGGCTCATGCCTGTAATCCCAGCACTTTGGGAGGCCAAGGTGGGTGGATCACAAGGTCAAGAGATGGAGACCATCCTGCCCAACATCGTAAAACCCTGTCTGTACTAAAAATACAAAAATTAGCTGGGCGTGGTGGCAGACGCCTGTCGTCCTAGCTACTCTGGAGGCTGAGGCAGAAGAATCGCTTGAACCTGGAAGGTGGAGGTTGCAGTGAGCTGAGATCCTGCCACTGAACTCCAGCCTGGCAACAGAGGGAGATTCCATAAAAAAAAGAAAAAAAAAATCCTTCAAAATCCTATTTTCTTCTCTATCATCACCATACTCATGTTCATATTATCTAAGTCTTCATAAATTATATTGATTACTTATTCTGCTTTTTTCTCTTTCCCCAGACCCTGCTGGTTTAGTTTCCAGCATCAAGTGTTAGGCTTATTGCCATCAATTCCTTAGTGCTTTTCTCAAACCTCTCTTTGCTGCAGACACGATGATTGAAAACAAACACACTAACAGATATGGCCATGAAACTTTCCTGTTTAAAATCCTTCAATGATGCCCTCTTCATCCAATGAACAGTTGTTTCCTTACTAGCTTCTAGACGCCTGCAAGAAAGAGCCCAAACTCCTTGGAATAACATGAAAGATGTTTCTGTTTTTTGCCTAATGTAGGGAGTAACATGTTTTGCTACTCTCCTCACATCTACTTTTCAGAAATAACAAATCCCATGTTGTGTCTTGAGCACAATATTGGTACTTCCCATTCCCATTTCTTTTCACATGCCCCTTGCACTTTCCGAAATGTCATTGCTCTCTAGTTCACCTGGCTACTTTCTACATAGTGTTATTCTGTGACGCTTCCTCACTATATTCAGTAAGGAAAATGTACTACCTCTGTGTCTTATTATTTCTTCTCTTGTTGCTCACATCACAAGTTATATATTAATTTGTTACATGTTTATTTCTCCTATCAACACATGAGATTCTTGAAGGCATGAACTTTGTCATATTTATCTTCCTATCTCCAAAACCTACTATAAAATATGCCTCATAATAAACACTCAGTAAGTATATGTGGTTTGAATAAATGTACTTAAGAGAAAAAAAGATACTAATATAAGCCATGCTTTTATTTGAATTATTGACATTTTCTAGTTTTCCATTTATTCAAATAGTAAAATTTTACTAAAAATGGTAGAGTAGTTATGTAAACATTAGCTAAAGATGACCTATTGGAAAGGCAATTTGCAAATAAATTATTTTCTTCTTAGATATGAGGTAAATCAATAGTAACTTAGCAATGAAGATATAAACCTAGACATTATACCTATATTCCAATTGGAAAGGTGGATGGAATTAATGCTATAAACACTTCAAAAAATGTATTTCTATCCTCCTAATATGGACATCTCTAATAGTTTCTGCAACTCCACGGTATAAAAACCCTCTGCTATGTCCTCTCAAAACACCTCCTCAGTCTGAGTCAGGCCTGCCTTTCCTCAATTCAATTCTATCTTTATGTGCCCATATTCTGGACCAATTGTGCTCAGTGGCATCTATGCTTTATTTAGAATAAGCCCCTCCAAAGTTTCTAACTCTTGAGTCTTTAGTCTACCAATCTGTTCATCTTAAGTGAAAGTTGATTTTCCTCTGACACCATTTTCCTTGAGGGTTATGAAATAAAATGAGATTTGGTGTTCCATCATTTATACATCTACCCACCATCTATTCATTCAACAAATATTTGGGTGCCACATTCAAGCCACTATTCCATCACCCTTGCTCTCACTTCCCATCCATTAAGAATTATGCCATCTTTTATCAGGCTTTCTACATCTTTGTGCTATCACAAGGAAACTCCCTCAACTTTTAATTATTTGAGGACATGTACAATTTTACCTTTTTATCCTTTTTTATATCCTTGGTTGCTTATGTCAACTTTCACAGTGATGATCTTCTAACACAATAGATTCCATGCTTTTTCATGTTCAGCATTATTGTTACACTTTAGTTTTCTACCATTCCACACTTCTGACTTCACAAATGGTCTTTTATCAGAGACGGAGTTTCGCTCTTGTTGCCCAGGCTGGAGTGCAATGGTGTGATCTCAGCTCACTGCAACCTCTGCTTCCCGGGTTCAAGGGATCCTCCTGCCTCAGCCTCCTGAGTACCTGAGATTACAGGTGTGAGCCACCATGCCTGGCTAATTTTTGTATTTTTTATTTGTTTTTTGTTTTGGGGGTTTCACCATGTTGGCCAGGCTGTTCTCGAACTCCTAACCCCAAGTGATCCGCCTGGCTTGGCCTCACAAATTGCTGGGATTACAGGCATGGGCCATTGTGCCTGGCCAACTTCCATCTTTACAATAACCTCCTCTTTGCCTTTCATGCAATTGCTCTTATTGAAAGTAAATAGAATCTTTTCAATAAATATCTGTCCCAGGGCTTATAATGGGCCACACTTCATGTTAAGAGCAAGACATACAAAGTAGAACCATGTAGGACCTATTCCAATGGAAGTCATAGGAGCTACAAACTTATGAGGGAAGCAGATAAGAAAATTCACCATTACATTAGACTCATATAGGTGCCACAAGAACGGTATCTAGAGCAGGAGCTGGAGGTCCAGCACAAAGTAATGTCAGCTAAATATCTTGGGAACACTCTTCAAGAATTTCCAACTCAAATGCTTCAATGAAAGCATTAAAAACTATTCCACCCCTCTGGATGCCCCAAAAGAGTTTGCATAATTGTACATAACACACAAATGATCTTATATTGAGGTTATATTTATGATAAGTTTTATATCTATTTCTAAATGGTACATTCTTCCAGAAAACTGATTTAACACTCTTTGGGTCGTAGATTTTTAAAAAATCTTTTTCATAATTATTTGACAAATTTATACCTATCTACTCTTTAGGGACTTTTGTACAAGCTCCTTCACAAAAATCTTCTAAAGTTAGAAGTTTATTGCACTCATTTACATAGAAGGAAACTAAAAATTAACAGCTATGTAAGGCATCTATGTTTACCTAGCTAGTAGACAGCAAACCTACATTAAAAGTGAGGTATAGTGGGCCGGGCACGGTGGCTCACGCCTGTAATCCCAGCACTTTGAGAGGCCAAGGTGGGCGGATCACAAGGTCAGGAGATCGAGACCATCCTGGCTAGCATGGTGAAACCCTGTCTCTACTAAAAATAAAAAAATAAAAAATTAGCCGGGCGTGGTGGCAGGCGCCTGTAGTCCCACCTACTCGGGAGGCTGAGGCAGGAGAATGGCATGAACCTGGGAGGCGGAGCTTGCAGTAAGCTGAGATAGCACCACCGCACTCCAGCCTGGGCGACAGAGCAAGACTCCGTCTCAAAAAAAAAAAAAAAAAGTAAGGTATAGTGGAGACTGCTAGGTAATCCCCTAAATTTTATTTTTGTTTCTTTTTTGACACATAGTTGGGCTGTATATCCCAGTCTTCAATTCCATTGGATTTGGCCATAAAACCCCGTTCTAGTTGATGGGATGTTAGTAAATGCAATGAAAGGGATTTCTGGGCCAAGCTAATAAAAAATGCCACACTTTTGTTCCTTGGTACTCGTTTCCTTTTTCTAGGGTACTGGGAGGTTAGCATCTTCTAGGACAAATGTGAAAGTCATGCATTGAAGGTGGCTAACCTGAACATCCACTTAGACAATTAGATGAGACAGAAATAAATCTTTGTGTGGAAAGTTAATAACAAGGCAGGCTCTATTTAATACTACAGGTTATCCTACCTTATTGAATGCACTAGGCCAGCATTTCTCAAACATTTTAGTCTTAGGACCTATTGACACTTCTAAAACTTATCAAAGATTCCTAAGAACTTTTGTTAATGTGGGTTTTATCTTGATATTTACCTTACTAGAATTTAAACTGAAAAATTATTAACACATTTATTCATTTTAAGATATAAAGTTAGTACATGTTAACATAAATATCATTTTTGAAAAAAATGTAAATTTTCCAAAATAAAAAAAACATATATTGTGAAGATTGGCATTGCTTTACATTTTTGCAAATACCTTTAATATTTGGGTTATTAGAAAATACTTACATTCTCATATCTGCTTCTGGATTTAGTCTGCTATGATAGTCATCATAGCGCTTCTAGGAAAGTTTACTGTACTTTTATTAGCAAAATAAAATGAAAAGAGAAATATCATCTCAGTGTTACTACAAAAATAGATTCATTTCCTGAATCAGCTAAAAGAATCTCAGAGGTCCACACCTCATTAATAATCACATTTTAAGAATTACTCCACTAGACCTTTGACAATAGAAGTTACTATGTTATTCATTATGTAGTATTTAAAATTCTTAGGAAAGCTACGGGTTCTTCTCTCAAAAAAAAAAAAACACGTAAGTACATACTTTTATGCCTAATTTAAGTGGTTTCCTAAAACCCCTGAATCTCATTCAATGGAAGTCAAAAACTCTCTAGAGTAGATGGCATGGCTTTATTTAACTTTCATGTATCTTCTACTATACTGAGAAAAGTACACTTTATATTTTATATAATGTCAATAAACATACGCTAGAAACAGAAAACATTAGAACTGGAAGGATCTTCAGAGATCATACTGTGAAATTTTCTCCTTTTCACATTTAGACTGTGCAAACCTAGGGAAGGGGAGTGACTACCTCAAGGCCACAGTGAACATGATAAAGAAAGGATGCAGAAATAAAAACACAATTTGCAAAGTTATGACACATCACTCATTCATATTTAAAATCTTTAAGTGATATAAAGTTATACATTCAAAGAGACAAAAATATTTTTAGAATTTTGGAATTTAAGGAGACATATAAGCCATCTATTTAAATCATCTCATTTATAAGAAAAGCCTACAGGATCTCAGAAGGATTAAACTACTTTGCTAAATTTACAAAATGGTAAAGACCTGGTTTACCAACTCTGAGCAGAATATTATAACCACTATATCATATTTCCTTTTAATGAACTCCCGGTTTATAGTCAATTAATAATCTCCATTTTGAAGCAAATTTATAAGCATAGCAACTGATGCACTGTATTTAAAAATAAAAACAAAATCTTCAGAATACACCTTAATAATCCAGATTACAAAATTTTATTCACTTCATTTTGCTTCTCCAGATTTAAAAATGAAGAGTGCAAAGGCTGGGAAAGTTAGTCATCTAAAATTCTATCTTCTTTTGTCAAAACAATATAACACAAATGCAAAGTTATTTTAAAATAAATTGTTCTGGCAAATTGGTACCTTGGCCCAACAAGGAGGTTATGAAATCCAGTACCCCTCCATACTTCATTGAAACTTACTCAAATTACTGCAGTAGATTTTCCACTCTTGGGAAATGAGCAAATAAATGGCAGCATCCTTTCTAATGCAATTCTCGACATTCTGATTAAAGTTCTGTTTTAAGTGCCCAGATACATTAAGTCAATCCATTGTTTTCCATCCTTACAGATAGCCCAGAGTTCTAGAGAAGGATGGAGACTACAAAGAAATCAATCATCAGGATGTGCTTCTTTTAACACATAATGCTGTTGGTTAATTGGGTTTTTTGAAAGAATCTGATATAAATTTGGACTTGCATTCAAAGTCCCTGACAGAACTATTGACAAGAAACGGAAAAGTAATGTTTTCCTAAAACTACTACTTGAAAATCTTGAAAGAAATGACTTATCCATAAGTATTTAATAGTTTTCCTATGTGAAGAGCTGCCAAGATCCAGGCAGCACTAAAAAATGGAAACTTTCTATTGTACATTGTACTTAGACACCTGGTGTGGGGGCCACATTTTTTCCTGCTGTGTGGCAGACAATGAAGTGTAATATTGACATTCTCTCTGAAACTCTTCAAGGTCTACTAAATAATTCCCTGTGTAGAGGTAGAAAGTTCACCTAAGAAACTCCCAAAAGGCACATAACCTCAGTCAAGTATTAGATCTTACTTCTTCTAACAGAAGCTAGAGAGCAAAGAGAAAATAACTGATTTCTTCACAATGGCAAATAAGAAATAATACAACAGAAACCATTCTACATGAGTCCAAAGCAGAAGCTACAACAAATTAACACAAAGCAATAGCAACTGGGCAATTCGACAGAATTGTGAATCCACGCCATGAATTCATGGCATCACTTTACTAAAAAACACAACAGTGGATGGCAGTCTTTAGGATATATCTTGATGGACACTAGGAAACATTTAATAATAGTTGTTGCCTGTTGTTTTGCTATTTTTTGTTACTCAAGCAGCAGCGAAGAGGGGAGTAAACTAGTGTTTACAGCTGGCTCTCTGTATTCACAGGAAATTGGTTCCGGGACCTCCTTGGGATACCAAAATCCTGGGATGCTCGAGACCCATAGGCTCTGTGGAACCCTTGAATATGGAGGGTCGACTGTACTGATCAGCTCCTAAATGTCAAACACTTGGCACTTTATATCCGTTTTAATTCTCAAAATAGTTCTCCAGGTTGGGTATCATTATTTTAATTTTAAAGACAAGGAACCAACTTTAAGAGAGTAAATACTTTAGGTAAATACTTTAGTAAATACTTCAGGTAATGCTACCAGCTAGTAATTGCTAGCACTAGGATTCAAGCAGCATAAATAACTGCTCACATGGGTTTATGACATGATGAGCACTGTGCTAAGCAACTTACCTGGATTGGCTCATTAAATCTTCCTCATAACTCTTCAAAAGAGGTCCTAATATTTTACTCACTTAAAAGATGAGAAAACAGGCCAGGCACGGTGGCTTACGTAAGCATGTAATCCCAGCACTTTGGGAGGCTGAGGCGGGTGGATGGCTTGAGGATAGGCGTTCGAGACCAGCCTGGAGAACATGGTAAAACCCCGTCTCTACTAATAACACAAAAATTAGCTGGGCGTGGTGGCACACGCCTGTAATCCCAGCTACTCTGGAGGCTGAAGCAGGACAATCGCTTGAACCCCGGAGACGGAGGTTGCAGTGAGCCAAGATCCTGCCATTGCACTCCAGCCTGGGTGATAAGAGCAAAAGTCCGTCTCAAAAAAAAGAAAAAAAAAAAAAAGATCAGAAAACAAAATTTTGGAGTTGTTAAGGAGCTTGCCTAATCACACAAAGCATAAGTGGCTGAATGGTAGTTCGAACAGACTGTTTGACACCAGAACTCCAAGCTTTTTACTTATCATTCCATAATGTCTCCCAATTTGAATGTCCATGCTCTTTCCTCTACAGGAATGGGGCAGGAGGGAGAAAAACAGTTAACTTCACTTTTCATTTTCTTCCTTCCTCTCATCCAATTCCCAAAAGAGTAAGACAATACAACATATCAGTACTTTTGGAGGTTCAAAAGATGCTAATGATAATTTATCTGAAGGTTTACTTCAATTGCTGAAGGAAATGTTTTCTAGAAGAAAAAGATAGCTCAGCAGAGTATACAACTATATCCATATTGATGGATACCTGTGCAATAAATTTTCCAATCAGGGGCAAATCAAGGCCAATCATGATTCATCAGCAGCCTAAGAGACCGCATGGAGTCAAAGACAATTTAAAGGTACTCCACATGTCTTCTAAATTCTAGTCTGTTTCAGATGGCACTCAATGCACAGTCTAGGTTCAAAGATTTTTTTTCTCTGGCTGCACTTGGTGCAAGCTGTCAGGTCTATTTTTGGGGATATTCTTTAGAAACACAACATAAAACTGTACAACCATGAAAAAGAAAATTCCGGAAAAAGCTGCCATTTCAAATATTTTTATGTTTTTTATCATGGTAGTGGGAGCTCTACCTTTACAAGGCAAACTGCAGCATGATCCTGGCAACCTCCCGTGTCAATGCAAGCAAATTACTAGACAACTGACATTTCTTGGCCAGCAAAGATTTCAATTTCTATACCCTGGTTTTTGGAAATTCTGTTCTGGCTAGTTGTATTTGAGGTTTTGACAGCCAAACAAATCTGCTGCAAAGAATGTTGCACATTTCATTAAGAATGCTCCATCTAAACACACATATTCTGTCTGCTATAGCCCTGAATGCCTGATTGTGTGAACACGTGAGACACAGAATTTCAGTCTTGAAAGATGGCTCCTCAGTGAGACTCCTTTTTTGTACAAAGAAAAGTAGTTACTTGTGATAATGTTGCAAAACTAGAGCTAATAAGGTATCCAGGTGTGTTCTGATAACAACAACAACAACAAAACCCTACATTCATTATATGCACTAGTTAATTGTGAATAAAGAGTTATCTTTAAGAGAATAATTATATGAGACTTTGTCAAGGCAAAAGTATAAATTATGCTGCTGATTAATTGGGTTTTAAAAGAATGTGAATAAATTTGGATGTGAATTTTAAGTTCTTGACAGAACTATTGCCCAGAAATGAGAATGTAAGAAGATTTTGGATATTTAAGATTTTTCAGGACATGAAATGATTGTTTGAATTCTTTCATCAACTCTATTTGCTTCTATTTTCTTATGCTTCCAATCAAATGAAGGCAGCAGGAAATGCAAACCATTAGATTTAATCATATAAAGTTTAAATCACATTTAACTATTCAGTTGAAGAAAAATACCAGCAAAACTAATTACAGAACTGAAAAATGGCAATGATAAAATTGAGACCCAACAAAAAGACAAGAAATACCTAAGAAATTGAGAATCAACAAATCTATACAAGTGTCAGTGAAGACAGTCAATCTTTGTCATTAAATAATTTTAAAGAGAATTATTTAATTATTTCTCCATCAAATGTCTTTTACATTGTATCACAATTAAAATTCTGGAGGTCTCCTTCATTAACTAGACGAAAATAAAATGATGAAAGGTCAATCTGACAAGAATACTGATAAATTGCACATAATATTTCTTCTTGTTTCAAAAAGTGATATAAACAACTTCTAGGACATTTAATTTAAAAATTGAGAATTGAAAACTTTTAAAAATATTGTATATTCCATTATAGATAGATAGAAAAATAACTATCTCATTCCTTTAGCTTAGGGGTTCTTTGAGGATTAAAAACGGTATCTTATTATAATTTGGGAATTTTGCTAGTTGCTGAGTATGTCTATTCTAATTATATATTCTGGAACTGGGTAAAAAACTACAGGATAGATTTGGGGACCCACTGGACCCATTAATCATATGACTTCCATCAGCCCTACTCTGACTAGTCAACCACAGTGACATGCTTGTACCTTCTGGAATTAATAGCAGTTTAGAGTCAATGTCTAATAGTCCCCAAAGGTTCTGATTATTTCCTTGTCCCTAAAACACAGTCACCCGGTAAAAGGCCATGATTTGGGGTTAGAATTTTGTTCACTTGATCTAGAACTCTTTGACTTACACAGATCAAGTAAGAATTAGTAGCATTCCCATCCATTTAACTTCTAGGAACTCTATCATCAACTAGCCAATGCCATAGGACTGCCCATATCCAACTATTCTGATTGCCACTTTGACTCTGCTTTCCATCATGGTAACCACACCCATCTTATCTTGGGCGACTGAGGGCTGCCACTTGGCCAGCCCCTGCCACCCCAGGATTCAATGACTCCCGTTACATTTAAGTTTCCTTATTCAGTGGTAGCAGTTCCCACTGTATTTTCCGGCAGACAAAGAAAAGCGATCACGAAGCTCTTCAAGGATGCAGGGGTGCCCCTCATAAACTTGTTTTTTACAGTTAGGATGAAAAGTGTGTCCTCTGGGTCATCCCAGTGTAAGTGAGCAGATCTTAAATGACACATTCAATCTAACATTCCAGTCTCCCTAAACCTTGGAATCTTTATTCTGCGGTACAGGAAAGCAGTTCTAGCATTTCAAGTTAAATTACTGTGGGCCACCTTCTGATCCATGTTCCAGCCAACCAACCAATCAACCAACCAACCAACCAACCAACCAACCAACCAACCAACCAACCAACCAACCAACCAACCGACCAAACTGATACAGCCCTTTCTCAATCCCTGAGCTACAGCATTAAATTCAGAATCTCTGCTTAATGAGTTTCTTTGGATTTGGGAGGCAATACATTCCTTATTCTGGTTTGCTACCCCAGCCTAGTAACAGAATGACCCAAAAAGCTGCTAACAAGAGAAGGCTCGGCAACAGGTCTAGGCTGCCATATAGGTGCCCTGCCACTGGGGTCATACGATCCAGCAGATTCAATGGTGTTTAAATTGTTGGTGAGAGATAGGGATTCTATTTAAAATCTTTGACAGAACCATACAGGATAATCATAGTGCATACTCAGAATTTCAGACCAAAGCCCTGCCACTCTCTGCAGATAACTACTTTCCTTTTGAGAAACTGCTTTTGGCCTGCTACTGAGCTAAAAGCCTAACTATGGCACACCAAGTTCTTCTGCAAACTGAGCTGCTCCTCATGAACTGGCTGTTACCTGTCCTACCAAGCCATAAAGTTGGCTCTACACCACAGCATTCCATCATCAAACCAAGAAGTGGTATATATGTGATCAGGCCTAAGAGGGCCCTAAATGCACAAGTTACATGAAGATGTGTCACAAATGTCCATGGTCCCCACTATGCTATATTACTACATCTCTTACAACCTGCACCTATGGCCTCATGTGGAGTACTCCACTGTCAGTTGACAAACTTGGGTCTGGTTCACAGATGGTTGTGCATGATATACAGGCACATACGATAGACAGCCGCAGCACTACAGTCCTTTTCTAGCACATACCTGAAGGATAATGGTGAAGGAAAATACTCTCAGTCAGCAGAACCCTGAGTAGTGCAGCTAGTTGTTCACTTTGTTTGGAAGGAGAAATGCAAATATATACCAATTTATGGGCTGTGGCCAATGATGGTTTTTCTGGATGGTCAAGGACTTGGAAGAAATGTGATTGGAAAATTGGTTCAAGGAAGTTTGGGGGTGAGGTATGTGGATAGACATCTCTGAATGGGTGAAAATCATGAAGATATTTGTGTGCCATGTGAATGCTAACCAAAGAGAGATGTCAGGAGAGGAGGGACTTTAATAGTCACGTGGATAGGATGGCATGTTCTGTGGATACCAGTGAGCCTCTTTTTTCCAGCCACTCTTATTGCCCAATGTATTCATGAGCAAAGTGGACATTGTAGCGGGGACGTAGGTTATGCATTGGCTCAGAAACACAAACTTCCCTCTCCAAGACTGACCTACTTATAGCCACTGCTGAGTGCCCAATGTGCCAGCAGCAAAGACCAACACTGAGTTCTCAATATGGCACCATTCCTCAGGGTGATCAGCCAGCTACCTGGTGGCAGGTTGATTACATTGGACTGCTTCCATCATGGAAAGGGGGTAGTGCTATGTTCTTACCGGGATAGTTACTTACTCTGGACATTGATTTGCCTTTTCTGCACGCAATGTTTCTTCCAACACTACCTACCATCTATAAACTTACAGAATGCCTTATGCTCTGCCATAGCATTCCACACAGCACTGCTTCTCATCAAGAACATTACTTCATAGTAAACAAAGTGTGGCAATGAGACCATGATCATGGAATTCATGGGCCTTATCATATCCCCAACGATTCTGATGCTGCTGGTTTGAACAGAACAGTGGAATGACCTTTAGAGGACTCGGATACAGTGTCAGCTATGAGACAGTACCTTGCAGAGCTATAGCAAAGTTCTCCAGGAGGCTACGTATACTTTGAATCAATATCCAAAATATAGTACTATTTCTTCCATAGCCAGAATTCATGGGTCCACAATTCAAGTGGTGGAAATGAAAGTGGCTCTATTTACTATTACAACTGATGACCCATTAGCACAATTTTCCTTCCTGTTCCCATGACCTTATGCTCTGCTTTTTTAGAAGTCTTAGTTCCAAAGAGAGGAATGCTTCTAGCAGGAGACACAACAAAAATTCTACTGATGTGGAAGTTAAAATTGTCACCTGGTGACTTTGGGCTCTTCATGCCTCTGAATCAACAGGCAGAGAAGGAAGTTACAGTGCTGGCTGGGATAATTGATCCCGACTACTAAAGAGAAATTGACCTGGTACTCTACAATGGAAATAAGGAAGAATATGTCTGATATATAGAAGATCCTTAAGGCATCCCTTATTATTGCCATGCCCTGTGATTACATTCAATGTAAAACTGTAACAACTCAATTCGGGCAGGACTACTAATGGCCTAGATCCCTCAAAAATAAAGGTAAGGTGACCTTTACCAGATAAATAACTATAACCTATTGAGGTACTCGCTGATGGCAAAGAGAATATGTAAATGGTAATGAAATAAGAGTTACAGCGATGTAACCAGTACAGAAATGGGAACTGTGTCATGTGTATTTTTTTATTTTGTTATGAATAAGTTCATGTGTGTGCATGTGGGTATCTCAAATATCTGTTTTCTTCCCTCTCTTTTCCCCTTATCATATAACATGAGATGTATTGACTTTATATTATAGTACTTAAGTAATGTTAACTTTACATCATAGTAGTTAAGTTAGAGGACATTGAGAAGAATAATAATCAAAAAGACTTTCGAGGACTTTGCATCCTCTTTTAGGGGAAGGGTTAGTGCATTTTTAGTTGTACACAGGATAGTAGTATTAATCATGTTAAGCAAAAAGTATTGCCTTGTTATTGTCTTTAATTGGAGATTAATTTTTGTTTAAGATGTATATGAGTGCCAAGTTTACAAAAATGGACTCGTGATGGTTAATTTTATGTGTTAACATGTTTAAATGATGGTATCCAAATATTTGGCCAAATATTATTCTAGATGTTTCCATGAAGGTATTTTTATATGAGATTAACATTTAAATCAATGGACTCTAAGGAAAACATATTAACCTCAATTGTGTGGATGGGCCTGATTCAACAGTTGAAGACCTTAGTAGAAAAAATTGACCACCCTTCAGCAAGAAGAAACTCCAAGAAGACTGCCTTCAGACTGGAACTGTAACTCTTCCCTGGGTCTCCAGGCTGCCAGACTATCCTGCAGATTTTGGACTTGTCAGCCTCCATAACTATGTGGGCCAATTGTTTGAAATAAATCTCTAGACTGATAGATGATAGATAGATAGATAGGCAGAAAGACAGATAGATAGATATCCTACTGGTTGTGACCCTAATAAATGTATCCCCAATGCTTTACTCATTAAATTTTAAATAAACTTTTTCTTTTTCATTTTACATATTAGAAAAGACTTCTATGTTGTGTAAGGAACTTTGTCCTGGTTTTAAAAAAAATCAAACAAAATCTTGGAAGAGTAATTTGACATTGTAATCCTTTCATTTCACAGCATCTCCATGAACTCAAGATTGCAATGCAGTTACCATCTATACAGATCCAGAGTCAGTTTGGATTCTACAATTGTAAATACACAGGCAGAATGAACTTCCACCTGAGAAATCACAAATCAAATCTAATATTACTTTTGGAGGCAAAGGGTTGGAGAAATTCCAATAAGGTAAGCTTACAGAACTCATGTCCAACCCAAGCTATAGAAGAGCATTATGGAATAAACTGAAATAACTAGATTGATGGGAGGCACAGCCTTGTTCTGTGGGAAATGATGCATACCTTGAGGGGTATAGATCCAAATTGTAGATAAATTATATAATCTTGGCAATAAGACTTCCCATTTCCAATCCTTGATTTTCTCATCTGAAACCTAATGAAGGTGCAGCAGGTAAAAGCAGCAGATGAGGAAGGGGTAAGTCCACGTTCGAAGCTACCCTGATCCCCTTACTGTTTCTGTGGTATTATTATTTTAGTCAAGGCCTAGGTTTACTCTGGGCATCTCAGAGTCTGCTGCAATTCTGGGTGGATCCCATAAATTCTCCAATAGTTGTCTCAGTACATTTAGTAATTTATTTATACCTTAGGTTTTGTTTTATTTCATTTTGGCCTTTAAAATGGGGTACTGCTTGTAGTTTGTAGAAGGCTTTGTTAATTTATTTTGATTTTCAATCTCTCTATGATTTATCATATGTCTTTAAGGCATATTAAGATTCTAGGAAAGAAAACTGGTGTAGCGAATTCATTTTTCTAAGAATCATAATTTGTTATTGTTTGCAAATAAATATCTGAGACTGTGGAATCCGAGAGTATCTGAGCTTAAAGGTACCCTAGGTTACCAGAAGTAACTCTTATTGAACATTACTATTTGCCAGATGTTGTATTAATATTGTCTTCTTTATTCACAGAAATAATCATTAGAATAGTAATAATTATCAATTATTAAGTACTGAGTGTGTACATGATTTTTACTTATAATAAAAATCATTCCATTATAGCTGGAATGTGTTGCAAAAATATTAATTCATTCAATCCTGAAGACAACCATATGAGTTGTACCATTATTTCTCCTATGTTATAGATGTGTAAAATAATATAGAAAGGTTAAATGAATTGCCCATGTCATACATTTAGTAAGCAATAGAACTGAAATTCAAAGCAGAGACTAGCTCCCAGGTCTGTGTTTTTAACTACTGTATTAAGCGGTTAATAGAGTTTCCTTAATAAATATACATTGTTATTATTCTCATTTAAGAGATAAACATCTGAAAGTCAAATTAGCTAAATACCTTGCAAAAGTCACAGTCCCTAAGCAATGAGTATCTAAAATACTAGTGTGCTTTATTCTTGTTACAAAACCTTGAAATACTTATATGCCCACAGAAATTCTAGTGAAAATCCAGACAGACCCCAGTTGTCACAGGTTGGGATCAATACCACTATTCTGTCTAGGCTCTTGTGTGGGACAGTTTCCAGTCTAAGATCTCATATCTGCCTATCTCTGTGCTTTCCTTGATCCCTGAACCAAGCCCCAAACCTGTACTCTACAATTTCACTTCTGTCTGGGATGTGCTGCTCAGATGGGATGTATGAGTGGCAACACATCCACATCAAAAACAGAGACTGTCTCCTCCTGCCGGGTAGCAATGACCACAACTCTCAAATCATTTCGCCACTGGATACTAACATAAGAGCCAAAGACTCTATAATTAGGTGATGAATTCAGATCATTGGAGCACACATTTTACATTAAAACACTTCTGCGGCTTCACTCTCAATGGGCACACTATTTCAAGTGCACTTTCTTATCTGTTGCAGTATCACCAGACCTGCAGGAATATGCTCAAATCTCATTTCCTCCATGAATCCTTTTCTGATTCCTACAGTCTTACCAAGTAGTCTGTCATCTGAATCATAAAGAGCATATCACTCACTTTATTTCTATCATCCTAATTCTTCATTGTCTTGATTTCTCCATCAAGATGTTAATCTTGTCCCAAGTAAAGGCTACATTATTATCCTCCACTTGGCCTTATGCTGTCAGACTCTATATAATAGATTCTATAATATTGCTCCCAGTGAACTGGTCAATTTGATTGAGCTGCCAACGTAGTTCCCACTGCCCAGAATAACATCATATCCAATCAGATGTCTTTCTTGCTATCCTATTAAATGTGCTCACCTACTGAAGTTAAGTCTACCTCCTCACTGGCTTCATCCACCTCTTCATTAATGAGTCAATGTTGTTGTCTTTGTTGGTATAAAGAGTAAGAAGAAGCACATAGTATATTTCTATCGGTACTAATGTAAAGATACTGAATTGCTATATTGAATCACTATAGAATAGTGCTAAACTAAAAATTTAGATTTCCAATCAGATGTTCTTTCTTTTTTTTTCCTACAAGATTTTAATGAAATAAATGGTTTAAAAACGTCCTGGTATTTACATTTTCAATTTAACAGCCATGCCCTATGGTTGGCAAATGCAAGCGCATGGGACATGGCAATACTATAAGTGATTTGCTCTCCATTGCCCATGTGTGGCAATCCCCACTCTCTTGGTTTGTTACTCTCCCTGGCACTATCCACGAAGTTACTTAACACATGCCACTGATTATATCTATGGCAAATCAATCACATTCTACTACCCGCTGCATTAAACATGAACAACTTTACCCTCTCATTTTAAAGCAAATCAGGGAGTCATTATTTAGAAGGTACAATCTCAAATGAGAAGGTAAAGGTTAGATTTACGATTTTATTTTCCCCCAATTTCTTCTAATCATTCTTATCTTCCTAGAATAAAAAAAATCTAGAAAGTTTTGAGGGGAAAAAAAACTGCAAAAGTTTTTCAGTCTTTTGCAATTGAAAGTGAATAGAATGGTGATTTGAGGGTGCTCCAGAATTCTAAAGTATTCTAAAACAAAGACTACATTTTGCTTTTAAAAATATATATTTAATATTAAATACATCTTTTAATCTAATTATCTCTGAGTTGCAGTTTATCTTATATCTTAATTATATTTTAGTTAGCCATCATACTATATTTATTAACCTTACCAGAAAACATAGTACATGCACATATACACATTTTTTGGAAGAAGAATAATATAAATAAATGTTTCCAGAATTCTACAGGGAAACCGATTACTACAATTTATCTCCCTAATAGCAAACTTGTCATAACAATTTTAAACATTCTTTTTCATTCTATCTCTCTTATCCTGATCTCATATTAACTGAGATGAATAAAAAAGACTGATTGGAAGGCAGGGGTGGGCACTGGCCATGGACCCTTACTCCGTGCTTATCATACACAATAATCCTTATGTTATGCCATTTTCTGAAAAAGACCTACTCCTACAGATTATTATTAAGAAGTTGACAGATAACTGAGAAACTCATGAATAGAGAAAAAATAAATTCACATCACACATCACAAAAAAGAACAATTAGCCAATTAGTCAAATTCCTCTTTGAGATCTGGGTTCTTGTCTGTTCATTGTCCCTCATCTTCCTGCTAGCTAGTATTCTCTCTGTGTCCCTACACAAGACATGAACTTGAAAAATCATTCTATTGTTCTCAACATTTCAGCTCCGGCCCTCAACTTACATACCCCACTCAACCATATCACAACTCACAGAAAAATCATCACAGGCTCCTCAGGCCTGCCCCTTGGAAAATATTCTGCTACAATGATGCTTTTTTTTTTTGAGACAGAGTCTCACTCTGGTGCCCAGGCTGGAGTGCAGTGGTGTGATCTCAGCTCATTGCAAGCTCTACCTCCCGGGTTCATGCCATTCTCCCGCCTCAGCCTCCCGAGTAGCTGGGACTACAGACCCTCACCACCACGCTCAGCTAATTTTTTGTATTTTTAGTAGAGATGGGATTTCACCGTGTTAGCGAGGATGGTCTCGATCTCCTGACCTCGTGATCTGCCTGCCTCAGCCTCCCAAAGTGCTGGGATTACAGGTGTGAGCCACTGCGCCCGGCCTACAATGATATTTTCAAAAAACAGATGGATACACTGATGTCCTTCATCCCTGCAAAACGAGGTAAACCATATAAAAATATACTCCAAAAATTCATTTTAAAGCAATTTCTACTTTAAGTCCATTAAGCTGTAATGCCACATGTTTTGTATGTGGCAAGTGTTTTAATTTATTATTTAAAATGAGAATAAATGTACAAATAAGCAGTAAGAGCTCATTGTATGAATATGTTATAGTTCAGGGAAGAAGACACTGAGACTGTGTGAGGCTCTTTATAAACTGTTTAGTAATTCCTGGACTCTGGTAAATTATGCGGAGATGCAGTTTACAGACATGGCAATATCTTGCCTGAAATGGAAAGAACTACCAGACACACCTTCCACGGTCTCAAGCTCTAAATCATAAATATGCTGAGCCAGTCGTTTATATCAATTTCAAACATGAAGGGCAACAATTAGAGACACATTCAATATAAAGTATAAATTGGCTGAATAATTATTTGCCAACATTTTCATTCACATATAGATCATTTCAAGAGGAAATTAGAGTAATCAAGCATTGGCCTAACTCTGAAGTGGCAAAGTAGGGTTGTCTAGAAAGGAAAAATTCCGTCAAATTTAGCGTATTTTCTGTTTACATAATCAAGTAGAGGCCCCGCACATCATAGAAAGTCAAATATTTGTTCATCTGATTATGATGTGATTTTTAAATTCCCTTGTGTTTGCTTTATGATATATACTCCTGTCTCTCCTGTTTGAACACTTTATGGAATGTTAGTTTGGTTATTATTAATATACTCTAGCTTGTGTTCAGTATTGAGTCTATAATGACTTAACATTCTCAATCAATTTAGTGGAAGACAAAGACAAGATGTTGAAGTTCCCTTCATTCCCCGACATTATAGCTTACATTGAATGCTAAAGTACTTTTGTTTCTAGATGACCAGTTACTTTAACTTATAGTTATTTCTGATTGGTCATTAGGTATATTGGAGAAATCACTGTTAAAACTGTACTGGAATGGCCTAGAGGAAAAGCATCGGAAGAGAAAGATCATTAAAAGGTATTATTACCATCATCTTTATACAGAGCTAATTTTTAACAATCATTTTTACAGTCATGTGAATGACCAGTAGATGCTATCTAGAATTCCCATCATTGGAGCCTGTATTTCATTGAATTAACACTCAACAAAAACATGCTAAGTGTCTCTTAATATTATACTACATACTGATGTTATAAGAAAGAGATAAAAACGAGAAGGATATGTAACACAGTATGGCAATTGAAAATAAATATGTTCAAAATAAGCACCTCTCTTGGGTGGTAAAGGGATAACAGGAAGAATGGGATGTCTTATAGAGTAGTTAGTTCCCTACATCTAGGGTGTTTTCAAGCATGTGCTACAGGACTGTTTCCTGATCCATAGTGAAACAGGCCTTAAAAAGTCCCCTGTAGGGTAATAATTTGTAATTATTTATTGGCTATTTATGTCTTCTTCCTTTTATCCTCTTCACGGCCCCTTTTGCAAATGCCTGTATTTCTGTGTAGTTAAGATAAAGATAGCACTTTTTTTATTTTTTTATTTTTATTATTGTACTTTAGGTTTTAGGGTACATGTGCACAATGTGCAGGTTTGTTACATATGTATCCATGTGCCATGTTGATTTCCTGCACCCATTAACTCGTCATTTAGCATTAGGTATATCTCCTAATGCTGTCCCTCCCCCCTCCCCCAACCCCACAACAGTTCCCGGAGTGTGATGTTCCCCTTCCTGTGTCCATGAGTTCTCATTGTTCAATTCCCACCTATGAGTGAGAACATTTTAACTTGAAGCCTTGCAAAGTGACATTTGTCTCCAAATGCACTTGGTGAATTTTTTATACAACTCTAAAGTAGAACTGAATCAACTGTAGGGAATGTGCTGAATGTCCATCCATAAAGGGAAACAAGATTAATGACCTCTAAGTGTGAATGGACAAAAGCAATTTACAAGAGTGAGTGAGGGTCATATTTTATCACAGGCAGGTGGCTTATTCCAACTTTGCAAACAGTTACCAAAAATGCACCCAACCACAAATCTTTCCACCCCCATGTGAAACCATTGTGTGTGCCAGACAAATGATCCTACTATGTTTTAACCCCAGACTCAATCTTTATATGTTAATGAAGACTAAAATAGATTGCTAGAAAACTCCTTGAAGCAGAAACTAACAGAAAAAGCATTTTCCTTCCCAACCCACTCCACAGGATCTGTACTTCACCCAGCAAGAAAAGGAGCATCAAATTTTGCTTCTCACTATGTGGAAAACCCTTAATGCATGGTCTGCTAATTTTGGAATTTAAAAATTTTCTTTCACCTTGGACTTTGTCCTTGTTCCAATGAATTGTGACTTCAAATCAGTATATCATATGGCATTTGTTTTTCTGTTTTTCGTAGTCATGGTAGGGGATGTTAGAAGGTATGTAATATGGGAGGACACTGGTAAAATCTTTCTAGTACAAATCATAAAATAACAAAAATAAAAACACTTGTTCCAATGATAGTGGATCTCTATTCTTCACCTTGAGGTTTATGCCTCTAGCATAGTTTGGGCACAGCCCACTCTAGTACTCTCTACATAACCTGTGCAAGTTATTATACTTCTGCATATCTGAGGTCAGGAAAGAGGGGTCAGACATTTGGAATAGCCAAAGGATATTAGACACAGTAATAAAATAGACAGCCAAAGGATATTAGCTGTCTACTGCTGCATAAAATTTTACCTAAAATTTAGTATCTTAAAACAACATCAATTTATTATCACTCAGTTTCTGTGTGTCACAACTCCAGACATGAAATAACGAGGCTCTCTGATTATGATTTCACAAGGTCAAAATTATGATGTCAGCCAGGCTTCATTTCCATCTGGAGTTTGGGGGTCCTCTTAAAAGCTCACGTGGTTGTAGTGGAATTTAGTTCTTTGCAATTGTAAGAAAAGATGCCTATTCTTTGCTGGTTGTCAGCATGGGGCCACTCAGCTCCTTGAGGCCACCCACAGTTCTTTGCCATATGTTCTTTTCCATCTTTAAAAGTGAGCAATGGAGACTCTCCTTCTGCTGAATCCCTTTCAGATTTCGAATCTCTGTTACCATAAAGAGCCTTGCCCTTTGAAGAGCTAGGCCCACTGAACATGATCTCCTTTCTTTAAGTAAACTGTGCCAAATAACACAATCTAATTATGAGAGTGGTATCATGGCACTGCATCATAAGCACAGGTCTTTCTCACAGTCAAAGGGAGGATATTCTACAAGAGCATGGGTCATTGGGTCTTATTTTATAATTCTGTCTACCACATAATTCTTGAAGCAAGTCTCATAAGGCCAAGGCCTGAGGCAAGGCAGGTAAGCTGTTACCTTCAGGAGGGCTGGACAGAGAAGGCAAGGAGAGGGCATAACAGGAAATATGGACGTTCACGTGAGTGGTGACTGCCATCTAATGAAGATTAGGGATAAAGAGGATATTTTGTCCAAGAAATGGCATTGTTAATACTCCATCTCACAACTGTTTAGAGAAATAGGAATAATTTTGTTAACTGCAATTTACCACTTCCTAATGGAAAATATTCTAGCACAGTGACCTTCTGTGCAATTGGGTGACCAAGCTGATGTCTACCTACCCTGGGTAAAGCCAATTTATGAAATACGATGAATGCTGAATGACTCAAAAGGGTTTTACATAATTGGTGACAGCCAAAGAAACTAATGAATTCTTTTACAAAAACAAAACATTAACAGCAACAAAACAAATAAATAAAAACAGGATGTCCTTGGAATCCTCAATATAGGTTGCAAATTGAAGTCTTTGATGGCAGACTTTCAAGATTCAAATCCTAACTTTCTAACTTACTAAATATTTGACCTCAGGTAAGTTATTGAACTTCATTTTATGTGTACAGAGCTACAAATATATACATCTATATATATATACATAGCTATGTAATACAGATATACATATAAAATGTATATATAATTTGGACAAATGCCGGAAAAGTAGTATACAATACAAAGTCATTATTACCACTAGTTGTTTATAATCCTCTTAATATTACTGGAACTAAAGTTTGTGTGTCTCAGCCCTAACACCGACATTGCGAAGTTCCAACAGGTCTACGCCTCTAACACTTCTATATTTATTTATTTGCTCATCCATCTAATCTTCTGGATGGTAAATTTCTTAACATAAAAAAGTTGTGCTTCTCATTGATCTACCTTTTAGTGGACACTTTATGCTGGCTTGACTATCACACCAGCCTTAACAGTAAATCATCCTTGTAGTATAAGTTTTCAGTTGTGGCAGGCTTTGTCAGCAACTTATTCATTTTACATTTACACTTCTAGCAGAACCTGGATTCTGTTAGGGGCAACAATGTGTCAGGCTCTTTGGCCCACCAGCTCTTTTGGTACCATTTTGATGAAAAAGTATAGGGAGAAATACCTCAGGCTTTCCTGTCTAAAATGGGGATGTCAGATGGGAGGTGGAACACCCACTTAGTGACCCAAATGAATATTCTAGAAGAAGACAGACACAAGCTAAAGACATTAGGCTGAAAGATGTAAGGAGCCTGAGATATTGGGGTCTGAAAACCTGCTGAAGCCATGCTGGGAAGGCTACTCCTGTGTTTGATGATATATAAGGAAAATAAATTTTCCTGGAGCCACATGCTACAAGTGCCAAATTTTCCATTAAGCCATATGCTACAAGTGCCAGATTTCTGTTAAATGTAGCCTGGTACATGTTTTAACTGCTACAACAGTGTATTCAGCATTGGAGGCCAAAAGATCACCAAAGAGATCACCGAAGAATACAGTTAATCCATATTAATGTCATCTTCTGCCACTTGATGATATATAATTGGATGTGGAGCCACTGTTCAAGTAATGTGAGTGGGAGCGAGAGGAGGCCAACAAGGAGAATAATGCTGTAGGATGTGCTTAAGCATAACTTCAAGCAATGTGGAGCACTCATCCATTGCTGGGCAACAGAGAAAGGTTCCCTTTTAGTGTTTCATTTTGCATGCGATGTGTCATATAATTCAATCAGCCTGCTGGGGAAAGGGAACCACAAACAGAAAAATGTAAATGTGGCTACAGACCTCAAGAGCATCAGACCTCTCTGGTGATATTCCACAAATTCATTATGCACCTTTAGGCAAATACTCACATACACAGAAAAGTACGTGTGTGTGCATGTACATTTGTGCATTGCAATGTATCTGTTTGTACATAATGATTAGCCTGTTTATTATTGAAATTCAGACTACCACTGTTGTTAGAAACACAGACCTGGGGCACACTGCCTGGGTTAAAATTCCATTTCTACAGCTTACTTCTACAGCTTAGCGGCATAAACTCATCTTCAGGCATCAGCTTTCTTATCTGCAAAATTGGTGCAACAGATCCTGCTTCACAGGATTGTTATAAGGATGAAGTAATTAATATGAGGTACCCAGGACAGGAGTTGGAACAGTCTTGTACATGTTAGCTAATATCAGTTTTACAATGCCATAGAAGTAAATATGCTCTCAATTGTGCATGTACATAATAGTGGGTATACAAACACATACATATTCATATATCCATCCATCTATTTCTATATAGATAAATGAAAAATCCATTGTCGTGATATGTGTAATGCTAGTTTACATGTTGTAGAGCCTTATGAATTTTAAAGAGTCCAGCAGCATTAACAACAGCTACTACTTACTAAATATTTACTAGGTGTCAGGGGCTGTGCATAGCACTTTACTCGCATTGTCCTGTTTAATCCTCACAACATTCAAAGATTGTAGGAAGTATTATTATAAGCACAGTAAAGTATTACTTACTTGCCTGTGGTAACAAAACAAGCAGGCAGAGGAACTGGACTTAGAATCCAAATCCAAATCTCTCAGTCTCCAGAGACTGAATTTTTGTGCTGATGCTGTTATTTTTATTTTTTGCTCTACTTATTAACTTAGATGACATGTCACACCTGAATAGATTGAAGAAGTCCTCATTTAGGAAATTCAAATAAGTTTCTGTTAATACTAGAAAGTACTCAAGTTAATTTCTACAAACAAATCTCTTATTTGCCATTAACCTATTTATATCCTAGGATAGTAGTGCTTGGAAAAATGTTACAACAAAGAATAGATAGCTTTATAATGAAAATCAGAAGTATTTGCTCAACCAAATGTGGATAAACTAATACTTTCTGCTCATTCACACAAGAAGCAGTCAATTTATAGTTGAGTATACAGAATGAAATTTAATAAATTTCTCTAGCATACACACTTCCCCAAACCACGCAGCCCTCAGATTATCATATAATTAGTTCCTTGTCACTTGCTGACCATTTACTTTTGCAATTGTTACTTAACTGCCTTAATCATGTACCTAGTGCAAGGGCATTTAGTCAAAAGGATGCAATCTAAAGTGTATTCCACACTTCCACTTGCAATGGCAGGTGCCTAGGACATAGATGCATTCACCTAGGAAAAGGGGTGTCTTTTTTCTAATCAGCACTAAAGACTGATCTTTGCTAACAAATACCTTGATTAAAATGTTTTTTTTGTTTGTTTTTTATCTAAAGATATCTAAAGTTGCTTGATACCTTTAGATAAAAGGGCTGTGCCATCTTGTTCATCATCACCCAAGTACCTGGGGAAACACTGGGCTCATAGTAAGTGTTAAGTAAATGTTTAATTAGAAAACTGGGCCGGGTGCGGTGGCTCATGCCTGTAATCCCAGCACTTTGGGAGGCCAAGGCAGGCGGATCACAAGGTCAGGAGATCAAGACCATCCTGGCTAACACAGTGAAACCCCGTCACTACTAAAAAATACAAAAAATTAGCCGGGCGTGGTGGCTGACGCCTGTAGTCCCAGCTACTCGGGAGGCAGAGGCAGGAGAATGGTGTGAACCCAGGAGGCGGGGCTTGCAGTGAGCAGAGATCGCGCCACTGCACTCCATCTTGGGTGACAGAGCGAGACTGTCTCAAAAAAAAGGAAGAAAAAGAAAACTGTATGACTAGTCTGCAAATGGTGGAAAGAAAAATTGCTCCTCATTCTTTTTTTCTTTCCTGTACTCTGCATAGTTAAGGGTTGATGCTACTTCCTAAATGTCCTCACCCAGAATATCTATGCAATGCCAATAAAATGAAAGACCCAGGGGCCTAATGTACTATTCCATCCAGAAGGCAGCAAGCATATGTGTACAGCATAACAAATAACAAGATTAGACCCCATATGAGCTCTCTTTTGCATAATGAAATTCCACATGTTAAAATGCAGATTTATTTTAAGCCCTAGAAGTGCTGACCATATGCCTCGGTGGCTGAGGAGATGGCTACTTAATAGATAATCTGCAATGCAAGCCAAAGAACTAATCATGGCCATCTGATCATCATGGCCCATCAAAAGCCGAAATGAGGAGACAGGGAACAGAGCCAGAAACTGCCAACACATTTTACAAGCAGGGAGAGACCAAGAGTCTAAAGGGAGGGCAGGAGGGATAAAATGAACATCTCCCTACCCTTAGCAACATAACAAAATAATAACAATAAGAACATGGCTGTTTTAGAGTATATTTGTGATTAAAAAAACATGCTCCATTAAATGTATTATAACTATACTCTTATTTAATCTCCTTTCATTGGGGAAATTGATGAGAATATTGACATCCCATAAAGGTAGAATATTTTCCAAAACATATATCCTAAAAGGTGGGGTCCCTGACCTTAATTCTGCTCACAGAACCCAAGCTTCTGATCACTATCCTACAGAAGATGGCACATCATACATGCTAAATAAATGCTTGTTTATTGAATGAGCATATAACACAGAGAAATCAAGTGTTTGTCATTAAGTGCATTTAACAGATCATCATGCATAAATTTTTGCCCCAAATGTGTTCTGCAAAATATTGATTATTATGAATGGGATGGCTCTAAAATATCTTGGGCATCTCTCTGCCACCTTACTAGTGGGTAGAGGACAGTTTATCCTTAATTGATGACTGAGAATCAGGAGCTAAGCTGCCTGTCTTTGAACTCCTTAATCTCTGTATTAGTTTGCTAGTGCTGCTATTACAAAGTAAAACAAACTGAGAAGCATAAACAACAGAAATATATTGTCTCACAGTTCTAGATGCAGGAAGTCCAAGATCAAAGCATCAGCAGGGTTAATTTCTTCTGAGAGTAGTAAGAAAGAATCTACTCCATGTCTCTCCTCCCTAGCTTCTGGTGGTTTGCTGGCAATCTTGGTTTTCTTTAGCTTGCCAAAGCAACACCCCCCATCTCTACCTTCAGGTTCACATGGCATCCCTCCTGTGTGAGCCTGTGTTCAAAACTCTCCTTTTCATCAGGACAACAGTCACATTGGATTAAGGGCCCATATTTCTGCAGTATGACCTCATCTTAACTAATTATATCTTCAATGATCCTATATTCAAATAAAGTTGCATTCTGAAATATTGGGGGTTAGAACTTCAACACGTGAATTTAGGAGTGCACAATTCAACTACTAACAGTCTCTTTTATTTATTTATTTGCAGTTTAATAACTTTATTTGACACCGAGCAGTTAGTTCTCACTGAAATCAACTGTAGATTTTTGAAAGTGGTGACAGGTAAAATAGGTATAGAGCCTGTTTGGTGAATCTTCATCTCATTGCTTTTCAGGACAGCCACCCAAGAGTACAAGATAGAACATTTCTTATTCCTTTATGCCACATAGCTTTGTTGAGCCTGGTATCAATGCACACATCTGGAGCTCTCATCTCTTTCATGGCAAATTTCCAGATCTCTTTCAGTGCCCATAAGACCTACTTCTTGAATCCCACTCCATGGATGCACCTCTAAATATTGATGGTGTATTCTCTGGTGACCTTCTTGTTGATGGCAAAATGGCCCTTCTTCTTGACTTTCTTTATGGGAGCCATTCTGCCAGGCTCAGGTTGGAAAGGAACCGTAACAGTCTCTTACATCTGAGCCTTTGCACAAGATCTTCCCCACACTTAGGATACTCCACCCACCATTGTCCCCTTCCTGACCTCCACATTCCTTTCAACTGACTAATTAACTGCTCACATCACTGCTACCATTTCCCTTCATTCAGGAAGCCTTCCCTGACCCAGGTCAATAAATGTCAGCTAGTATGATGAATAATAATAATAGTAATAATAGCTGATAAATATTAACCACCCTGAGTAGTCATGTGGCAATAAAAGAAAGCACTATTGAGACTTTTCAACCTGCTCTGTGATCACTTCCTTTTTAATTCTTTTACCAATCTTTTTTTACTTGCTTTTTCGTTATTTTATTTATTTAATTAAAGAAATTAAGACTATCAGTGAGCATTAGTGTGTTGCCTCTGTTGGCTTATTATTTTCCGGTCCATGACTTTTTGTGATTACAGATCTATAGATCATGTGTCTGATAGACTCCCTTTCTTCATTCTATACTTTGTGACTGAATCCAGGCAAGGCAAATCACTTTTAATTCTCATTTCCTCATCTCAAATCAGGATAAAATTCTTAGGCTGTAGAGTTGATGTGAGAATTAGAAATACAGCTAAGATAGTGCTCAAGTCATAATAGGCACTGAGGTACTCATTATTTGATATATTATAGTAGTTAGGATTATTATTTAGGAAATGAGAATTATTAATGTTTCTTCTACTCTACAATGTATTAAAGTAGAAAAGCATTGATCTGTTTGACTTATCTGTAAAATGAGAATAACAGGACTCTGAATGAGGCTCTTTCTATGAGTCAGTGTGTAAGGGTTCATGTACAGACCGCTGAAATCTACTGAGATGCTTTGGAAACTCTCTTGACTTGTCTTTGACCATAATTTGATGTTCAATGAGTCTGTGGCAAAGTGTTATTAGTGTTTTATCAAATGGTTTAAACATTTTTTTTTTTTTTTTGAGACAGAGTCGCGCTTTGTCACCAGGCTGGAGTGCAGTAGCACGATGTCGGCTCACTGCAACCTCTGCCTCCCAGGTTCAAGCAATTCTCCTGCCTCAGCCTCCTGAGTAGCTGGGATTACAGGCATGTGTCACCACACCCAGCTAATTTTTGTATTTTTAGTAGAGACGAGGTTTCACCATGTTGGCCAGGATACTCTCAATCTCCTGACCTCGTGATCCTCCTGCCTTGGCCTCCCAAAATGCTGCGATTATAGGCGTGAGCCACTGCTCCCAGCCTAAATGTGATTTTATTTAAGATACACAGCATACAGATAAATATTGAAAGCAATAAAAATTCTACAACACCAGATAAACTTTCTAGAAGCAGACTTTTAAAGACCTCATTAAACATACTAAACATACTGTAATTTTACTTCTATAGGAGATAAAATGATTGTTTATCTAACTTGGAGAAACCTTCCATTTCATCTTAAGTAATGCATCTGTAAACATAATAAAGTTCCAGCCTATGAAGAGCATATCACATCACATCACATAGGGCATATCTCTTGTTTTTCCATTTTTTTTTTTTTGAGACTGAGTCTCACTGTATTGCCCAGGCTGGAGTGCAATGGCACGATCTCAGCTCACTGCAACCTCCACCTCCTGGGTTCAAGTGATTCTCCTTCCTCAGCCTCCTGAGTAGCTGAGATTACAGGTGCCCACCACCATGCCTGGCTAACTTTTATATTTTTAGTAGACACGGAGTTTCACCATGTTGGCCAGGCTGGTCTTGAACTCTTGATCTTGTGATCTGCCCAACTCAGCCCCCCAAAGTGTTGGGATAACAGGCATGAGTCACCACACCAGGACCACACAGTGCATATCCCTCAATCTACAGTGTACTCCTATATCCTATCTATCAATACTTTACCTAAGGCACAGCTGAGATATTTCCCTTATTTAAAGTCCTAGGATTTTTCCACCAGGAAATATCTTCCCTATCCTCTATACCCCCTTTTATCTTTCCAAATATACTTGTATATGTTCTCCTTATTTATATATACGTCTTGCTTCCCTTACTTAGACTATTATAATACATGAAAGGCAGAGATGGGAGCATCATTCTCCATATCTCCTAAATGACCTTTCCCAATGTCGTATAGATAAGAAACATTCAATAAACTCAGGTTAACCACACTATGATGTTTCTGTATACTTTGGTCTCTATTTTAAACTCCTTGTTTCCCTTCTAAAGTCATTTCTACATTTAGGGACATTTCACATCAAGCAGAATATATAACATATTTTTACTTTCCATTAATCTACCCACATATCTTTTCAAATCTTCCCTGAAGATGTGCTATCATAGGTAGTCACAGATGACAGCTGGAAAAGACAAGAGTAAGTGTAGCTCAGGGGAATTTCAATAGTGGACTAACATGCCCTACTTCTGGCATCTGAGAAAAAACACAGCAAGAAATGAGAAAGACAGCACTGTTGACTTGGACCTGGAGGTTAGAGTGGGCTCATGAGATGTGGGGTTCTCTGTCCACGACTCTAAATTGTTAATGCTATCCTTAAACAGATCCAAGAATCTATGCTTGAAAGTTAGTTCCCTTTTCTAGTGGTGGTTGTAGTGATGACAGTGATACTTGTTATTTTCATTTATGTGGCAATTTCACTTACATATATCTCATTTTGACATGGACAGGAGGCAAGGAAATACTGGTTAGAAAAGGGAGGTTCCCTGGCAAAGGCCCCACCCTCAAGCCTGGAAACTTGCAGCCCCAAATGAGAACAAGCATTCCTGTTTTCGTGTCCAAATGTTGCCTTTTCCAAGACCACTCCTGCCTGCCATGCCCCTATTCTGTGCCCATATAAACCCCAAGCCCCAGTGGCAGAGCAGCAGAGCAGTGTGGCAGAAAAGGAAAGAAGAGGGGAAGTGTCTGAACACATCAAGAGAAGTTCTTCTGGGGATGACAGGTGAGGACATCAGCTACAGGATGGCTGAACTCAGGGGAACATCATCTTCCCACTCCATCTCCTCTCCAGCTCCCCATCCCGTTTAGAGCCACCTCCTTCACTCAATAAAATCCCCACGTTCACCATCCTTCAAGTTTGTGTGACCTGATTCTTCCTGGACACTGGACAAGAATTTGGGAGGCAGTGGGTATGGGAACCCAAAAAGGCTGTCACACTGACTCTTCACTGCGCTGTTTAACATTTAAGCCATTCTTGGATAGCTGGGCTAAAAGAGCACTGTAGCACTCCTGGACACTGCCATGGGTCTGGAGCCCAAAAGTGCTCACTCTGGCTCCTGCATCTGCTCACTTGTGTGCTCCCCCTCCCATAGGGGGTTTGAGCATGCCGCATCCATGTCACAAGTCCCACAAGGGGGTCAGGGAACTCTCCCATTTCAATTTGAATAGCAATCCAGTTCTCTGAGGTAGTGGTTATTACATCTATCTTACCTATGAGAACACCATGGCTCAGAGTGATGAGCCAAATTGGCCAGAGTGACTAAGACACTCACCTGATAGAAGATTCTAGACAAAATCTCTTCTCTTGCCCCCACCCTCCACCCTCCATCTAGTTCACTGTCCTCGATAGGTTCTTTTATTCCTTCATTTTTTAACTGGCATCTCTGAAAAGCTGAGAGGCAAATAATGAAAGAAAAGATAAAATACTAGTGCCAAAGGCAAAGAAGAAAATACCAAACAATTTTAGTGTAAAAGTAACTAAATGTCCTTATTTCTATTAAAAAAATAGCTTAGGTCAGAACTACATAAGGGCGGTTTTCTCGTGTAAGAGAAAATTTTCAGTTGCTGTAAAGGGTGACACAAGCAACCCAAGTGATCTGTAGACATTTTAAAAACAGGGCTGAGTCCAAAGTTTCTTTTCAGAAAGTTGTTAGGGCTTCCTCACACCACCTGGACAAAGGGATATTTGCTTGTAAGCAACCTCTACAAGGGTATTTCGTACACCCTGTGTCCTCCACAACCTGAAGCTTAAAGAAATACAAAGCAGAGTCAGCGGTGCCCTGGGATGTTTCTGACTTTACAGGTCTGTCGAGCTTGGGAAGATACTGACATTTGTTATATTTTTCTTAAAGCCTTTCCAGTAATAAAAAGTACATCTTCTCTTCATTTCTACCAGATTTATTTTTATTTTTGCCCATAAAAAATGTCCAAAGTCACACAGTTTACGATCTGAATGCAGTGATTCCTCCGTACCAACACATACCACAGAATAAAATACAAGTTGCTCACTGGCCTGAAAGATGGGCTACCATAACATCTGCCTACAAAGTGATTTGCTAAACAGCATTGGAAATGCATCTCCCATTAAAAATGTAGCATTAGGGAATTCATCCAGAATAATGACAGAAGCACAAAAGCAGGATTAATTAGAACCCTATTTCTTTCTACTTAGGCCTCCTACGTAACATTATCTTCATATAATTTTGGTTTGTGGTCTAAAATAATTGTTTCTATATAAAAATGATTGTAATAGCTTTGCAGTTGTATGTGTTTGCTCCTAAAAACCACAGATTTCATACACAGAATTACCAGAAAAACTAAAATATGAACCAAGGGAAAGATTCAGGCTGGTACCGCACACATAAATATTGTTTTATCAGGAAAAAAGAAGAGAATTTGGAGTGATGTTATACCAACATCCTCCAGCATTTCACGTTTTCCGATGGAAACTTACACAGTGTTTCTAATAACTTGATTCAAGGGTTATTTTACAAAGAAAATAAAATGCAAAGATATATTTTACATCAATAATTTGAATATACAAAAAAGAAGAAACTATTGATCATTTTTTTTAGAATGTTGCTATAATAGCTATTTCCCTAGAAGAGGTTTCAATGCAGTCAAATTTTGATCAGGAAAGTGGGAGAAAGTTAAGACCTTAGAGGCCTATTTCAGGATATCAGGGAAAAGGAAACTTGTAACATAATTGTAAATCAGTTTTTTAAACTGATAATGTAGCCCTTATCGATAATGGTTTCTAACTTACTAATATTCTTGATTCTTTTGAGAAAAGAAGTTATGGATGACATTAAATGGATGACATTACTTAAATGTCATCAAATGGTTAGTGGATGACATTAAAATGTGTATCAAGGTGATTGTGGCCTTTTTTAAATAAAAATTTCTCCTAAAGTGTGTAGATTGTTGAGCATTGCCTGTTTACTGTGAAAAGCTGATGCCTGTCCACAAGGGTAGCTGGGAGGTGCCCATCGGAGGAACATTGGGAGTGGAGTGTAAGCCTTTGGGAGCACCGTGCTATGACTGCAGATGCTCCCTGGCTGCTCAGAGCCCAGCTGTGACTAAGCCAAGGCTACTCTACTACCTGCTTTCTTCATGTCTTCAATGGCTTAGGACCGGCTTCATAACTAGCTTCTGGTTGTTGCTCACAGACCCACATAGGCCTTGAACCTGTGATCCTGACCTTGCTTGTTCTAAGGCCTAATAACTATGAGTGGTGTCTAACACTGACTGATTTTTGAAAGGTCCTGTAGAACCCAATAAGCTTCCCTCAGGCACTTCTGCACACACTCTGGGACATCCTTTCAGCAAGTCCATTCCAGAAGAGTTTGACATCTACGAAACAGAAATCCCCATGCTAGATCCCTATATAGCTTCCAAAATCTCAATCTCACAACAGCACTATTTTGTTGGTATGAAATCCAAGGTAAAGAACGATGTTGCAACTTCCTCAAAGTCACAGTGCTAAATAACTTCAGAGCTAGGATTCAAACTTAGGTTTTTTTGTTTTTGTTTTGTTTCATTTTTTTTGAGACAGAGTCTTGCTGTGTTGCCCAGGCTGCAGTGGAGTGGCACAACCTTGGCTCACTGCAACCTCTGCCTCCCTGGCTCAAGTGCTTTCTCTTGCCTCAGCCTCCTGAGTAGCTAGGATTACAGGTGTGCACCACCACAACTGGCTAATTTATTTTTTTGTACTTTTAGTAGAGACAGGTTCACCATGTTGGCCAGGCTGGTCTTGAACTCCTTGCCTCCAGTGATCCACCCACCTCAGCCTCCAAAAGTGCTGGCATTACAGGCGTGAGCCACCACACCCGACAGGTCTTCTGATACCTCTATTGCTAATGCTCCTAAACTGCACAGCAGTTCTGTGCACTAGTCACATTTAAACCATCTGCAAATGCTCTACAGTAAATACACCTATCAAGAAAAAAACAGAGGCAACCGAAACAAACACTCTCCTTAACCTACTTCTTAAACGGAGACAAAAAAAAAAAAAAAATAGGAACCAGAGAAAGCAATTATTCCCATAGCATATTTAAACCAGGTAAATATTTTTGCTTGCCATCTTGCAATTTGAAAGTTGGAAATGGCTTATGGTGAGTTAAAGAGTTTGGAATGTGGGCCTATCTAGGAAGATAGCAAAGTCATTAAAAGCAAAGTTTCTGAGGTCAGGCACCTCAGTTTATCTTCTAGCTTTGTTGTTTATGATCTAGGTGGCTTTAGGCAGTTCGCTTAATCTCCTGTGTCTCAGTTGCTTCCCAGATATACACTCGAGAGTTGAAAAATAACACTCCTAATATAATTCCTGTTCCTTCATCTCCCCATGCCACCTATAGACTATTTTTTAAATGCCTATGGACTATTTTTTAAATGCCTACTGTGAAGATTTTTGTGCATTGCGCAACTTTGTTGCATTGTTTTTGTGTTAAATGTTTTTCTTATATAATTTTAAAATTATCACAATAGTTGTTGTGACATGATTTGGTACTTCTTTAATTTTTAATAAAAGCCTAAAAAACGAAAATGGCTTGAACTTCCAGGTCTTGGAAGGTCCTGATTTAAGCTCATGGATGCTTAATTTATCTGTCATATGATCTATTAATGGCTATCATATAGTATTTTTTGGTGAAGATTAAATAAAATAGGATGTGAGGACCAGCACAATGTCCGACATATAGTGGGCTCTCAATAAATCACTTCTGTTATTTTTCAGAAAGAAATAATTGTTTTTTTAAGCTTTATCACTGGTCCTCTGATTAGCCAGCATACCCCCAAAGTTCAGGAAAGATATGGAAAGTGAAAATTTTATAACTTCTGGAAACCTCCTCCTTGTCCAGGACCTTCCTCTGGGTAAAACAGGGGAAGATTTGTTTTCATGAACTTTTCTTTCTCTTTAACATTTAGAGATCATGGGCAGAAAAGCCTTAGAAGACAGAAATTTAATTCAAAGACTAAATGCATAGGAATGGAATATTGTAGTAGGTGATATATTGCTACAAAACCTAACTTTGAAATGTCATTGTCAACTTAAAAAGAAGTCAGGAAAAGCTGAGGAATGGTTTCTACTGTCTTTTCTATCACAGGGCTTCCCCCCTCATTTTATACATGTATTTTTTTGTAAAAGCTAATCAACACAAATGTAAAAACTAAAATAAGTCAAGGATCTAAGAAGCACAGATAGGAACATTTCAAACAAAGTATACCTGACTAATAGTCACCCAGCCAGTTGGCCTTTCCTACAAAGGAATTTTTTAGGAGCACTGTGTAGCGCTGTCTGCAATGAACAAGATGGCATATCATAAGGGCGTATCAGGCATTTGGCAAAACTTGTGCTGGGGCTCCAACTATGCTGGATACAGAATTCTCTCTGTTATCCAGGTCTTTATTTCCCACTTGCAGGACCATGTGCAGCCAACTCCCTATATCCCCTGAGGGCTTCATCCTTCCTCTGATCATACATGGCGTCCCTTTGGCCTTTTGTCATTTTCAATTATTGTGAACCTAGGAAGGTGGAAACTAATTTTAATATCTGCTGTAATAAAATATAACAAGAAATATAAATGTATTAATGTCAAAAAAATCAGTGATTAAAGCCAATTTATTTTCCTTGGCTGACATTTTCCTGCAAGGATTTCTCTGTTGCTCCTGCCTATAGAAGAATTTTAGTTTCCTTTCAAACATTCTACTGGTGCCAAGTTAAGAAGTTACCTGAAAGAGAATGCAGAAAAATCAAGTTGAAATGTCTCAGCTTTGTTCCTTTTTAAAAGATGAAAACATAATGCATTACTTAGGTAACACTGCTTCTCTGATTCAGTGGGACAGCTTGATGAGAAGATACATGATACTTTGTACATAACCATTGTTTTCTTTTTGTCATCAATAAGTTGAATCTTGACTTCATTAGAGCTATCCAAATGCATCATTGCAATGGATCATCTCCCCACATTACTGTATCCATTATGTGTAGAGCAAGTTCATCCAATTTCCTCAACAGTTTATGAGAGAAAAGAACAAATTGAAAAGGCCTACTCTCTTACATATCAGGATGATTTATGCCAGTGTGTGGACACACGTATTTATATTTTCTCTGGCCCTTCTATTTGCTTAATATATGAGGGAGGAAAGTTAATATTCTTCCGAAAAACTCTGTTCTGGTCTCTCCTGATTTGAATATAAAGTTCAAAAGGAGATGATATCTTATAAAGACTCTAAGCTTACTGCATTAAATTAACAATACTAATCTCTGTGTTTCACATGGTACTTATGCAGAGCAGCTTTATAGACATTAAATGAAAAAAATGCCAAAGCTGTCTTCTATATGAAAAGCAAGAATAGAAACTTCTCTACATGTCCCTTCAAGTCTTTTTAAAAGATATGCTTCAGCTAGTGGCGGTGAATAAAGGGGAGGAAAGAGAGCCACACTGAATGGGTTCTTCTCCTGCCTACCTTTCTTCAACTTCAGACCTTTCTAAATCCCACTGACCTGGAGGGAATAAACAGGGAAGAAAGAAGCATGGCAAGAAGTAGAAGGAGAAATAGACAACCATTCAAAAATGTTGTAAAAAATCATCAATCACCTATCTCAGGAACTCTGGGAAGGAAACCAGACAACTGTAACATTAGAAAATCCAGTTATACTCCCCTTCCAGACACACCCCATGGAGAAACTTGAAGAGGAAAGAGACGAAGCCAACCTCAGCCTCAAACAATTTTGCACATGGCATAAGAAGATGGTAAGATATGAAAGGGGAAAGCTGCAGGAAGATCTCATAATTCTATAGACCTTAGGAAAATTCCGGCTCATCTCACATTAGTTTTCCAACTCTCCTTTTCCCATTTGTCTATGGAGACAGGACATTTGAGTAGTCCCAACCACCTCTATTCTTGATTTCACATGTCCATTAATTCAAAAATCATCTACTGAAAATCTCTCACATGCTCTGCTAGGATTAATAAAGACATCACATGTAAACAATGTCACTGCTAAGCTTATTGGGCTCAAAGTCTCACAAGGTATGTGAGACAGGATGTTGGAGACAGAGCCAGGAATAGAAAGCTATAACAGTGTTATGATATAAGTATGCATCAGGTGCTGTGAGATTCCACTCAAAGAGTTTGTCCAGACATGATTTTTTGGGTAATAAAATTTCAAGTCTGTGATGATTGCCTAGCTGCACAGATAAGTCTTTTTCCAGAATAAAAGATAAGCCAACAATGACCACTTCCTTATTCCACAAATTGTTAGTCTCCATAGTGAGGTATGGAACGAAGTCTGGAAGGAAAATATTATGAAGAATTCTGAATAATGCTTCTACTTACTTATTTTTGGGAGAATTAAGCTAAAGCTTAATGAATTGTATTGAATGCCACTGAATCACAGTGGAAATTGATGGAAGAAAAGGAAGTTCTATGGTGGCACAGGCAGTGCAGCAAGCTGCCCATCATTGTACAAAAGTTCACCTTCAGTACTCTGCAGCATCTTCTAGTTTGTGTGTACCTTGGTTAACTTGATAGATAGATCACACTACTTAGCATAGTATCTCACTCCAATCAATGCCCATCAATAATAGACTGGATGAAGAAAATGAGGTACATATATACCATGAAATAACTATGCAGCCATAAAAAGGAATGAGATCATGTCCTTTGCAGAGACATGGATGAAGTTGGAAGCCATTATCCTCAGCAAACAAACACAGGAACAGAAAACCAAACACCACATGTTCTCACTCATAAGCGGGAGTTGAACAATGAGAACACATGGACACAGAGAGGGGAACATCACACCAGGGCCTGTTGGGTGGTGGGGGGTGAGGAGAGGGAACTTAGAGGATGGGTCAATAGGTCCAGCAAACCACCATGGCACAGGTATACCTATGTAACAAACCTACCCGTTCTGCACATATATCCCGTTTTTTTTAGAAGAAAAAAAACTGCTGTATTAAGGCATAGATGAGAGGGAAACTGCATGTCATCATTTAGTAAGCACAAGGTATGATGTGCTTCTTACATTTTTATGAAGAAATTTATGTGAAAATTTTTCAATCATTAAAAGCAGGTATAAAACTGAAATTAGTCTGAATTGACATGTATCAATAACCCAAAGTACAAATCAAGATTTTCAAAAATAATTAAGTACATATAATCACACTGCCCTCACTAAAATTATTACAAATATTCTATTATTATATACAATAAGATAACAATATGCAATATATACAATTCTAACATGTTAATAAGAGCTAAAACTTTCTTTGATAATTCACAAAAGTGTTCAAATATTTAATTTTTTATCAACCTTAACATTTTATATTTCAGTTTTTCTATGTTTTGGACACAATATTTTAGCAGAGTAATATAATTTACTTATAATTTATAAATAAATAAACACAGTGAGAAATATGTACTCTCTATTTATATCTACATACAGTTGACCCTTAAACAATTTATATTTGAACTGCATGGGTCCACTTGTGGATTTTTTCAATAAAACTTACACCAAATGTGCCTGCCTCTCCTGTCTCTCCTTCCAGCTCCTCCAGCTCTGCCACTTTGCCTAAAAATCAGCAAGACCACTTGCCTGCTTCTCCTCCTCCTTAGCCTACTCAATGTAAAGACAATCAAGAGGAATACTTTTATGATGATCCACTTTCACTTAATGCATAGTAGACATTTTCTCTTTCTTACGATTTTCCCCCCCTCCCTTCCTTCCTTCCAAGACAGGGTCACCTAGGCTGGAGTGCACTGTTGCAAACATAGCTTGCTGCAGCCTCGATCTCCCGAGCTCAGGCGATCCTCCTTCCCAGCCTCCTGTGTAGCTGGGACCACAGGCACGTGCCAACGCACCTGGTTAATTCTTTTATATTTTGTAGAGATAGAGTCTCACTTTGTTGCCCAGGCTGTTTTCAAACTCCTGGGCTCAAACAATCCTCTGGCCTCGGCCTCCCAAAGTGCTGGGATTACAGGCATGAGCCACCGTGCCCAGCCACAATTTTCTTAATAACATTTTCTTTTATTTAGCTAATTTACTGTAAGAATACAATATATAATACATGTAACATACAAAATACATGTTAATCAACTGAATATTTTATCAGTAAGCCTTCTGGCCAACAGCAGACAACCAGCAGTTAAGTTTGGGGGAGTCAAAAGTTTTATGTGGATTTTTGAATGTGCTGAGATGGGCACTCCTAAACCCACATTGTTTAGGAGTCAACTGTCTTTTTTAAATTTATAGGGCGGATAATGCAAAGTATGATGACCCCTATCATTAAAGAAGAAACTGAGGCACAAAGATGCCCACTCTAATAATTTTATACCATTTTCTTTTTACCCCATTACCAATTACCATAATCTTACCACTATGTGTTTGCTATGCAAGAGCTTTTCAGGAACATAAACACCAAGGCTGAAAGCATTTGGGGTGAAATGTATGTCCTCTCCTCCGTTTGATATTACTGAAAAAGAATCTATTTGGGAGAAGATGGCAATTTTCAAAGTAAAATGGGTGAACTCTTAGCAATGGTAAAAAGTATACCTATACCTTGGAAGACATAAAGATTTTTATGACAACCTTATTTTAAATAATTCTTAAGTTTACATTTTCTAATCTTCCATAAGCATATTTATCTATTCAGGAATATTTGTTAGTTTTTTATATAAAATACTCATAATTGATAAAATTCCATTTTTTTAAATGGTAGAAAAATTAATTATCTTCACTTAAGATTTGCTACCAAATTGAAAAAGGCACATATCTGAAACAGGATGAGAAAGCAACACATCAAACATGTTTGCTAATGATGAAATATGACATTGCTATTAAACTTAGAGAATAAAAACAATCGATCATATTCAACTTCAATTTTGTACTTTAACACCATCTGGTAAAATTATAGACAGAATCTAAAACTCATATGAGTAAACATTTTTTAAAAAGTTAGTAACTTGTTATGTTTTCCACTGGTTTAATCATTCTTTTTTTTTTTTTTTTTGAGACGGAGTCTTGCTCTGTTGCCTCTTTTAATAAAATTGAAGTAAAATGACTTAGTGTCGTTTTGTTTCTGCTGTGTTTCTACAGGTCATATTCAGAGTTGACTGAGCACCGTAAGTGTTCAGCCGACTTTGATTTTATTTTTATCGCATGCCTCATAAAACTGATTTAGAAACCTAAAAATGTGTCACTAAAATATTAAATTGTGAACAGTCAGAGCTTATTGAGTTTCCAAAATCTAACAAGAATGGCTGGCTATGTAGGCAAACAAACATTCTTCAAATGTAGCCAGCCACATTTTAAAAACTACTGGAGGGATCTTGAAGATTCAGAAGTGCATGATTGATACCCTGCCAAATTTTCAGAACCAGCAGTCTGTTTTTGGAAGACTTCTCCTGCATGGATGCCTAGTAATATTCCCATCATAAAGCGGTTTAGCTCCATTTTAAAATTATAGGGGAGGCCTAGTACATTTAGAGAAAATTTCCATCCATTAGCATGTTTACAATTAATTTCTACACAGGCATCTTTCTTACATTATCTCTGCTTCACAGAATCTTCATCACATTTCAACTGTCATTAGAATCCAGTTTTTCTCTTGGCTATATACTTCATCATTTTCCTCTTGCTGTTAATGGGTCGATATGATTGATTGATGGAGCCCCTATTCTGAGAACATGTTACTCAGACTCAGGGGTATTAGGATGCTTTGAGCTGTATGTCACAGTAGCACCCGAAACCTATGCTGAAATGCCCACATTGGAGGAAAACTAAATCCTAATGGCTTGCAAGAATAAATACTCATTTTAAATGACCAATGATTCCAAGGAAAAAAGTTAGATACCCACAAAATTGAATTCCTCTCCAGCAATGCCCCTTCACTTAAAGGTCTGAGTTCAAGCAAACGCATCCCACTAGAACCCAGCTCTGAACATTGAAGTAAATGAACAAATGCTCCTGGATGTATGAAGGCCCCAGCAGTAAAGCTGAGCCATAGACTCTCTCTGAGAGCCTGATTGATGCTTACTTAACTTACCAAGGAGGGATTTTATGCTAAGATAGATCATATTTAAGATACTGGTTCTGACATGGACACAAGGAGGAGAACATCACACACCGGGGCCTGACGGGAGGTGGAGGGCTAGGGGAGGAATAGCATTAAAAGAAACACCTAATGTAGATGGTAGATGGTGGGTTGATGGGTGCAGCAAACCACCATGGCAATGTATACTTATGTAACAAACCTGCACATTCTGCACATGTGCCCCAGAACTTAAAATATAATAATTTAAAACAAAACAAAACAAAAAGATACTGGTTCTGTAACATATCTGCTGTGAGACCATGGGAAAATTTCCTGACTTCTGTCAATTTTGTTTTCCTTTTCTGTGATGGGATAAACACACTTATTCCTAGAATTGTTACAGGCTGGATCTCATATAATAACCTTCTGATAGTAATTTACTGATCACTTGAAACAAAGGTTCATTGTATATTAAATATGTGTTTTTACATATTTTTCATTGGTTAAGCATATTTACTGGTAAGCATGTTTGTTTTCTTCTGTCTAGTTCGGATACCATGAAAGTATGATAAGATTCCTTCAGGAAGGCTCAGGTGACGATTGGGACGACCCCATGTTCCAGGTGTCCTTTATGTAACAAATTACCCTCAAAGTTAGCATATTAAAACAGCAAACATTGATCCCACAGTTCTTGTGGGTCAGGACCTTGCGAGTGGCTTAGCTTGGTGCTTCTGGCCCAGCATTGCTCATGAGTTTGCAGTCAAGGTACAGGCCAGAGCCACAGTCATCTGAAGGTCTGTCAGGCCTGGGAGATCTGCTGCCATGATGGCTCATGCACAAGACTGTTGGCGGGAGGCCTCACTTTCCTGCAGTGCAGGTTTCTCCAGAGGGAGACAGTGACATGGCTCTTGGCTTACCCAGAGTGAATGATCCAATAGAAAAAGAGAGAGAAAAAAAGCAACCAGAATAAATGCTGCAGCACTTTTTTAACCCTAACCTAAGAAGTGACACAGCATCATGATTGCCATAGCCTGGTGTGATGTGGAAGGAGAGTACAAGAAAGTGTGAATACCAGGAGGTGGGGATCCTCGTAAGCAACTAGCATTTATATAACATCTCTCGAGTTATAAAGTGCTTTTCACAAATTAAACAACTCTAATGAAGCAAGAAGCCAGGCAGTTGAAATTACCTATGGCCACAGTTATCAACAGCGTACACTCAAAATGACTCAAAAGTGTTATTTTCCATTATATTCTTTATATCTTCTTGGTTCTCTTAGTTAATCAGGATATACTGACTTCTATTTTGACACTAAGTAGCATCATCTTGATTAAGTTCTAATAGCTAAAGTATTGATTTTCATTTAAAATAAAATACAGTTCTTAATTATGATAGCAGAAAGTTAATTTAAATAAATTATAACAATGAGAATAAAATACTTTATTTTAGAACAGCATATTTAAAAAATAAACAGTCTCTTAACATAATATTGGGCCTTATTCCAAACCCCACTTTCTAAAAATTTAATTTATACTTTTATGAAAATAAATATAAAAACCAGTGGAAATGAGGTGTTACCTGATTTTCTATCTGTAAAGATGCAATTATAACTTTGAATCAACTATACTGACGTACTATACAGACTTGAACTAGCTAGTGGTGGTGGGTAATGAACTATGCTCCTATGTTATTCCAAGTAAACAGCCAACTTTAAGCAATTTTTTTTAAAAAAACAGCTGATTTCAGGATAAGTATTAAACAACAACACCTTACTTCATCATTTCTATATGACTGACTTGTAGTCAGTGTTACTGAAGAACTAAAGTTTAATTGTCAGTTAATTGACACATTATTGTACATGTTTCTATCTATGATTTAAAAAAATCCTAACTCATTTTAGATGCAAAGAAACCAGCACATAGTCTCATGCCTTGCAGGGAGTATTTGAAAACAAAAATGAAGATAAACAATGTCTTATCAGAAGACTCAATCTTCTAAACACTTTAGCTTTAAAAATGTTAAAAACAGATTTAGAGAGGAGAATATTAATGACTTGTCAGCAGAGTTAAAGTGATACTTATAGCTCTTTGCTATATGTATTGAGTTTGTGTCTAGTCTAAATTTTTTCATAGAGTAATAACCAGAAACTTAGCCCTGATGAACACTGAACATGGAAGATCACAGATCAGGCAAGATTGTGATGTGTGTATGTGTGCACACACACCCATGTATATTTCTACCTTATATACAGGATCATTGGTGTGGACTGTCTCTACGTCTAATTCAAATAAGCTTTTTGTAGGGTTAAACTGATCTCTATACTTCTTTGTGAAAGTAACTTTAAAGAGGTAATAGTGTACGGTGATTATCTGGGTAATTTAGCCCATAATGGCTATGAGTGGGTAATGTTCCTTAATTGTTTTGAATATTACATCTTGAAGTCAGCAGTGTTTTCACTTTTGCAAGTTATCTAAGAAAGTCTGAGATGCAGTATACTTAGTTGTTCCCAACTATAATCTCCCTCACTGTACCTTTGAGAAAGGAAGCTTAGATTGAGCGTCCTTACCCAATAAATCAAGAACCAGAACTTGTCCCCTTGTTCTTACTTTGGGAATTTTAATCCTATATCATACCACTTTCATCTCCAGATACAACAGCCTTGCCAGTACCTAGAGGAGTGTTTCCATACCTCAATCATCTGTGGATCCCATTCATGGTTGAACAGTACCTGTATTTTACCTAGTATTCCTGTGTGAGTTTTGCCACACCTGAGTAACCTTTGGATCAATATTTTAAAAATAAATTAGTTTTAGTGAAATAAATGTATTTTAAATCAAGTATTTAATTCTTATAAAATTACTGTTTTTCATAAATGGAGGATGCCTATGAAAATCTCTTGTAAACAAAATCTGGGTTTTTGTCTGCACTTCTATGCTTATTACAGCACTGTTTACAATAGCTAAGATTTGGAAGCAACCTAAGTGTCCATCAACAGATGAATGGATGAAGAAACTGTGGTACATATACACAGTGCAGTACTATCTAGCCATTGAAAAGAATGAGATCCAGTCACTTGTAACAACAATAATGAAACAGATCATTATGTTAAGTGAAATAAGCAAGGCAGAGAAAGACAAATATTGCATGTTCTTATTTATTTGTGGGCTCCACAAATCAAATCAATTGAACTCATGGATATAGAGAGTAGAAGGATGGTTACCAGAGGCTGGAAGGGAGAAGTTGTGGGGGAGGTGAGGATGATTAATGGGTACAAAAAATAATTAGAAAGAATGAATAAGACCTACTATTTGATAGCACAATAGAGCGATTATAGTCAATAATAACTTAATCATATATTTTTAAATAATTTAAGGAATGTAGCTGGATTGTTTATAACTTGAAGGATAAAAGTTTGAGGGGATGGACACCCCATTCTCCATGATGTGCTTATTTCACATTGCATGCCTGTATCAAAATATCTTATGTATGTTATAAATATATACACTTACCATGTACTCACCAATTTTTTTATTAAAAGAAAAGAAACGCCATCAAAAAATAATCTGGGCATTTTCTAAAAATTTCGATTTACCACCTTGCCTTGCTGAAGGTTGAGTTTCATATGTTTTCTCTTATGAAAAGTAGAGAGTCACATGTTTTAGGGTGTTGATACAGACATATGTGTAGTAACTTGAGGATGTCCACTGAGGCTATCAAAAGCCTGAAAGAAAGCATGAAAGGGACTGCTTCCATATTACATGATCCAACTACTTTTCAATGCCAAGTTTCAGTGTCATATAAAATCAGCTTACTTCTACCAACATATGTATCATATACCTGGAGGACTTGTGATCTAGACTCTAGCAGATAGAGAATGGGATTTTAGCCCAAGAACAGGATCCTAGCTTGAGCACGACCACTAAGCTGTTCAGTAAATCTGGTCTGACAACAATTATATACTGAGAAAACCATATGGAGCATCAAGAAACTCAATAAACTTGGTCTCCTTAGGTCTCAGGTTTCTCTGAAAAATGATGGGACTAGGGTGGAGCATCACTGTGTCCCTTTCTAGAGTATGACTGCCTTCACCAGCTGTTTTCATTATCAACATTTCTGAAACTTTTACATTTTACTTCCCACAGTCAGAGAACTTTTAAAGCCCCAAAGGACTGCCACCTCACCTTTAACAAAGATAAATTAGAAAATATGAAATGAATGCTATCATCTTCCTAACATGATTACCTCATGTTAGTGACATTTCCAAAGTCAAATCATAATCTGGATAAGTTGTCTTCAAGCCTTGTCAAAAGATGACTCTTCCCTTGGAAATCCTAGTGAAGATACCCAATTGCCTCTCCATTCTTGTTAAAGAATGATTATTTTTAGACGAACAGGAGATCCTACTTTCCTCCCATTGCAGCAGAGATATTTCACACTTTTTCATCTAGTCCAAATTCAAAATGGTTATGCCTTATAGATTCTGTCACCAGAAATATATTCATTCAAGGAACTTTGTACTCTGTCATATGTGAATAAATCAGCTTCATGTTCCAGGTCTATTTTATGCTATGTAACTGTTTTGTAGACAATATTAATGAGATTTTAGTCTATTCTGCTATTCCTATATTGGAGTGTTTTGTGTTTTGACTTACTTATCATAGCTTGTATTTACAAAGATGGGACTCAATAAAGTTGGAAAATACATGTTATGAAGCAAATTTGTATAACTGGACATAACCCATGAAATACTGAGTATGTCTTTAAATATATCAGATAAGATTATATAATTAATACTGCAATCACATTTTATAAAATAAAGGTTTTTTAAAGGAAAGAGCAAAAATATCTCTAAGAGTCATAACTGAGATTAATTGTCTTTTTCATCCATCAATCTTCTAAAGTATATGTTCCAGAAAAAAAAAAAAAAAAAAAAAACATGGTGCACTAAATCTTAGCAAAGATAATGGATTTCTACAGAAGTACTTTAAGATCGGAGATAACGATTATGAAAGTAGTCCATTAAAAAAACAGAAATGCCAAGTTAGACATTTTGGCTTTTACAAATAAATGTGAATTACATAAGTCAAAAATACAGATTCTGAGTCCCTCAGACCATTTAGGGATTACTGACAGTCTTCTTTTGAGTTTTTATTTTCAATATTACACATCCAAAGGCTTAACTTGTAAAAGGCATCTGGCCTGATTCACTTGAAGAATTCTATTTTAATTCAAAGGGTATATAATTAGAATACTAGTATTCTAGCACTTCAAGATATTTTTAAAGTTGTTTGAAAACTGCTATATTATCACAGAAGGTTCCTCACTGGCACAGAAAATGGAAAAGTTGCTCAATGTGTTCAGGATGCTCTTGAAGCTACCTTTTTGTTGCCTTCCTCTCTTCCTTTCCAGGCCATCAGTACCTCGAATTTACCATCACTGCCAGTTCCCTGCAGCCATCTGCTGCCAGTAGGGTTTCCTAAAGCATTGCTGCAATGGTGGAGCCTCTCCACTCAAAGGCCTGTAGGGCATCCTTTTCCACTGGTATGCATGCCAATGTCACGACCCCTCCCCAATCCATATTTCCAATCATTTCTTTCATTCTGCCATATCAGCAATGCTTCCTAACTCCCGCTGCAGCCTCCACTGCTACCACCCTAGTCACAGCCACCACTCTTCCCACTGTTTGTATTCCTTTTTTTTTTTTTTTTTTTTTGAGATGGAGTCTCACTCTGTCACCCAGGCTGGAGTGCAGCGGCACGATGTCGGCTCACTGCAACCTCCTCCTCCTGAGTTCAAGTGATTCTTGTGTCTCAGCTTCCCAAGAAGCTGGGACTACAGGCATGAGTCACCAGGCCCAGCTAATTATTTTGTATTTTTAGTAGAGACGCAGTTTCACCATGTTGACCAGCCTGGTCTTGAACTCCTGACCTCAGGTGACCTGCCTGCCTCGGCCTCCCAAAGTGCTGGGACTACAGGCGTGAGCCACTGCGCCTGGCCCCACTGTTTCTATTCTTGACCCTCCATAGTATGGGCCAGAGAACTTACTCTGTGAAGAGTCAGATGGTAAGCATTGCAGGCTTTGTGAGCCAAACAGTTTCTGTTACAACTACTCAACACTACCATTATAATGCAAAAGGATCCATAGGCAATATCTACATGAATGAGCATGGCCATGTTTCATGCAAACTTTACCACTGGACATTACATTTCAGTTTTATATAATTTCCAAGTGTCATAAAATCTTCTTTTGATTTTTTTTTTTTTTTTTTTTTGGTTTCCATCATTTAACAATGCAGAGGCAATTCTTAGTTAATGGACCATGCAAAAAAACAGCCAATAGACTGGATTTAGCCCACAGCCAATAGTTTGCTGACCTCTGCTCTACAACTTAATTGTAACTGCTCTGTTTAGAATCCTGCAGTGGTTCCCCATTCCACTCACAACATGTGCTTAGGTCCTCACCATGGCCTAAAAGGCCTCATATAATCTGGTTTCCCTTTGCCTTTCTTCTGTCTTCTCCATTTACTCCCTGGTTTTCCTGTTTCAGCAAACTGACCTGCTTTCTGCTTCTTGAACACATGAAACACAGCCTGCCTTGTGACTTCTGCACTGCCTGGTCTGTCTGCCTGAAATTTGTGTTCCCAGATATTTCTATGTTTCTCTTGCTTGCTTCAAGATTTTGACCAAATGCCATTCCCTGATAGTCTATCTTGACCACTCTATTTAAATTGTAACCACACTGTTACGGACTGAATTGTGCCTCCCCATCCCAAACTTGTTTGTTGAAGTTCTAACCCCCAGTACCTCAGAATGTGACTGTACTTGGAGATAAGATCTCTAAAGGAGTTAAAATGAGGCCTCTACGGTGGGCCCTAATCCAATCTGACCAATTTCCTTCTAAGAAGAGAAAATTTAGACACACAGGGAGATACCAGGAGCACACATGTATACGGCATAGATGGCATGAAGACACAGTGACAAGGTGGCCATCTGCAAGCCAAGGAGAAAGGCCTCAGAAAAAAAATTCAACGTGCTCATACCCTGACTTTGGACTTCTAGTCTCAATTGCTGTAAGAAAACAAATTTCTGTTATTTAGGCTATGTAGTCTGTGATATTTTATAGTGACGGCCCTGTTAAACAAATGCATACTCTAACCTCCACAGACTTCCCAAACCGACTTATCCCATTGTACATTTACCCAGAGTATTTATCACCTACTGACATGCATTTTAATTTACTGGCTTAGTATGTGTATTATCTGACTCCCCACTACATGAGGCTAAGATCTTTTGTTTATGGATGTATCCAAAGTTTGCAGAAGAGGACCTAGCAAAGGACAGGTACTTAATGAATACCTGCTGGATAGATGAATCCTAGCAATGCATTCATCTCTTATATCCCCTGCCTTTGTTTCTTGGCTCTTCCTGAGAGGTCCAATCCCCAACTCCACACCCATGGCCAGTGAAACCCACCTCAAACATGAACAATGCTAAGAATGTATCTCTTGCCACCAACACTCTGTGCTCTTTCTCTTAGGAGTCTAGTAATACACTATCTGTAGTTCTCTTGTGGCGCTTAATACATTCAAGCCTGTATTGAATTTTCTATATATATGCATATCTCAGAGATATTGCAGGTTCCATTATAGAACACAGCAATAAAGTGAATATCACATTAAAGTGAGTCATACAAATTTCTTGGCTTCCCAGTGCACGTAAAAGTTTTCTTTACACTGTACTGTAGTCTATGAAGTGTGTTATTGCATTATGTCTAAAAAATGTACATACCTTAAATTAAAGTACTCTATTGCTAAAAAATGCTAACTATCATCTGAGCCTTCAGTGAGAAGTAATTTTTCGCTCATGGAGGGTCTTGCCTCTATGTTGACAAATGCTGACTGATCAGGATGGTGGCTGCTGAAGGTTGAGGTGTCTAGTGTAATTCTTAAATAAGACAACAATGAAGTTTGTCATATTGATTGGCTCTTTCTTTCATCAAGGATTTAACTGAAGCATCTGATGCTGTTTGATAGCATTTTACCCACAAGATAACTTTTCTCAAAATTAAAGTCAATCCTCTCAAACACTACTGCTGTTTATTGCCTAAGTTTACGTAACAGTCTAAATTCTTTGTTGTCATTCCAGCGTGGTTCACAGCATCTTCATGAGTAGACTCCATCTCAAGAAACCACTTTCTTTACTCACCCATAAGAAGCAACTCTTGATCTATTTAAGTTTGTTCTTTAGATGGCAGCAATTCAGTCACATCTCCATGATCCATTTCTAATCCTCGTTTTCTTGCTATTTCCATCACATCTGCAGCAACTTCCTCCACTGAAGTCTTGAACCTCTCAAAGTCATCCATGAATGTTAGAATGAACTTCTTCCAAATGTTGATATTTTGACTTCCTGTCATGAATCATGAATGTTCTTAATGGCATCTAGAATGGTGAAACATTTCCAGAAGGTTTTCAATGTACTTTTCCCAGATCATCAGAGGAATCACTATCTATGACAGTTATAGCCTTATGAAAACTGTTTCTTCAGTAATAAGACTTGGATGTCAAAATTACTGTCTGATCCATGGGCTGCAGAATGGATGTTGTGTTAGCAGGCATGAAAATAACATTAATCTCTTTGTCTATCTCCATCAGAGCTCTTGAACGACTAGGCGCATTGTCAATGAGCAGCAACATTTTGAAAGTAATCATTTTTTCTAAGCAGTAGGTGTCAATACTGGGCTTAAAATATACAGTAAACCATGCTATAAACAGACGTGATGTTATCCAGGTTTGGTTGTTCCATTACTGAGCAGAGACAGAGTATATTTAGCATAATTATTAAGGGCCCTGGGATTTTTACAATGATAAAGAAGCATTTGCTGCAACTTAAAAGTCATAAGCTGCATTAGCCCCTAAAAAGAGAGTCAGTCTCCCCTTTGAAGCTTTGAAGCCAGGCATTGAATTCTTCTCTCTAGTTATAAATGTCCTAGATGGCATCTTCTTCCAATACAAGTCTTTTCTTTATTTTTATTTTTGGATACAGGGTCTTACTTTGTCACCCAGGTGGGGTGCAGCGGCATGATCATAGCTCACTGCAGCCTTGATCTCCCGAGCTCATGCAACCCTCCCACCTCAGCCTCCTAAGGAGCTGGGACTACTATGTACAGTCTCGAGTAGCTGGGACAATGTGCATGCACCACCATGCCAGACTAATTTAAAATTTTTTTAAAAAAAGACAAGGTCTCACTATGTTGATCAGGCTGGTCTCAAACTCCTGGGCTCAAGTAATTCTCCTGCCTTGGCCTCCCAAAGTGTTGGGATTACAGGCATGAGCCACCGTGCCCAGCCAGGGGCTTCTTCATCCACACTGAAAATTTGGTTTTCAGAGGAACAACATTTATCAATGGTCTTAGCTGGATCTTCTGAATAAGCTGCTGCAGCTTCTACATTGGCACTTGTTCTTTAACCTTGCACTTTTGCGGTATGGATATGGCTTCTTCATGAACCAGCCTCTGCTAGCTTCAAACTTTCTTCTGCAGCTTGCCTATCTCTCTCAGCATTCATAGAATTGAAGAGAGTTAGAGCCTGTATTAGACCATTCTTGCATTGCTGTAAAGAAATACCTGAGACTAGATAAATTACAAAGAAAAAAGGTTTCATTGGCTCACGGTTCTGCAGGCTGTACAGGAAGTATAGCAGCATCTGTTTCTGGGGAGGCCTCAGAAAGCTTCCACTCATGGCAGAAGGCAAAGTGGGAGCAGACACATGACAGAGCAAAAGCAGAAGTAAGACAGAGTGAGTGAGGGGGACGCCACACTTTTTTTTTTTTTTTTTTTTTGGAGACAGAGCCTCACTCTTTGACCCAGGCTGAAGTGTAGTGGTACGATCTTGGCTCACCACAACCTCTGCCTCTTGGGTTCAAGTGATTCACCTACCTCAGCTTACTGAGTGTCTGGGATTTTATAGGCATGCACTATCATGCCCAGCTAATTTTTTTGTAATTTTAGTAGAGACAAGGTTTCACCACGTTAGCCAGGCTGGTCTCGAACTCCTGACCTCAAGTGATTACGTCCATGTTGGCCTTCCAAAGTGCTGAGATTACCTGCATGAGCCACCATGCCCAGCCAATGCCATACACTTTCAAATGACCAGATATTGCAAGAACTCACACACTATTGTGAGAACAGTACCAAGGGGATGGTGCTAAACCATTCATGAGAAATCCACCCCATGATCCAATTTTCTCCCACCTCCAACACTGGGGATTGTAATTCGACATGAGATTTGGGCAGGGACACATATCCAAACTATATCAGAGACTTCCTCTGGATTAGGCTTTGGCTAAGGGGGTGTTGTGGCAGGTTTGATCTTTTACCCAGACCACTAAAACTTTCTTTATATCAGCAATAAAGCTGTTTCACTTTCTTATTATTCATGTCTTCACTAAAGTAGCAACATTAATTTCCTTCTAGAACTTTTCCTTTGCAGTGACAACTTAACTAACAGTTTGACATGAGATTTCAGCTATTCTGGCTTTCGATATGCCCTCCGCACTAAGCTTGATTATTTCTAGCTTTTGATTTAAAAGGGAGAGACATGTGACTCTTCCTTTCCCTTGAACACTCAGAGGCCATTAAAAAGTTATTAATTGAACTAATTGCAATACTGTTGTGTCTCAGAAAATAGGGAGGCCCAAGGAGAAGAAAAGACATGGGGAATAGCTGGTCAGTGTAGCAGGCAGAACACACACAACATTTATTGATTATGTTCACTGTCTTATATAGGTCTGGTTGGTGGCACTCCAAAACAGTTACAATAGTAACCTCAAAGATCACTGATCACAGATCATCTTAAAAGATATAATGATAATGAAAAACTATGAAATATTACAATGATCATAATGTGACTCAGAAACATGAAGTGAACATGTGTCTTTGGAAGAATGGCGCTGATAGTATTGCAAAAAGGAAGGGTTGCCATGAAACTTCAATTTGTAAAAAATGCAGTATCTGAAAAGTGCAATAAAGCAAAGAACAATACAATGAGACATGCCTGTATGTTTTATATTCTCCAGTAAATGTTAAGCTCCTTTATGGCGCAGCTATGGCCTCATGCATCTTAAAATCCCTTACCGTACCTTCTGAATGTGCCACACATATTAAAGACACAACAGACCTTTGCTGAAATTAGAAAGATTATTACAATAAAAACACTTGTTACTGAACAATTACACATTGTGTCAGGCTCTATTTTAAGTCTTCATGTCATTCGCCTTTACTAACAAAACCCTCATGAAGGTCGGACTATCATTATCTCAAATTTATTGATAAGGTCACTGAACCTAAGATAAGTAACTTGCCCAAGATCACAGGACTAATGATTGGTGAAGCCAGATTTTCTTTTTTTTTTTTTTTCTTTTGAGATGGAGTCTCGCTCTGTCACCCAGCCTGGAGTGCAGTGGCACAATCTCGGCTCACTGCAAGCTCCACCTCCCAGGTTCACACCATTCTCCTGCCTCAGCCTCCCGAATAGCTGGGACTACGGGCGCCTGCCACCACACCTGGCTAATTTTTTGTATTTTTAGTAGAGACGGGGTGGTGAAGCCAGATTTTAAGCACAGACCTATTGTTCTACAGATATCAGATATCAGGATCTGTAGTATAATGTCTTATCAGTTAGAAAAAAATGCTTACTTTAAACAAGATCATGTCTTTTGCGGAACATGGATGAAGCTGGAGGTCATTATCCTTAGCAAACTATGCAGGAACAGAAAACCAAATACCTGTGGTGCATGCACGTTGTCCAAGCTACTCGAGACTGTACGTGTTCTCACTTATAAGTGGAAGCTAAATGATAAGAATTCATGAACACGAAGAGGGGAACAACAGACACTGGGCCTACTTGAGGGAGGAGGGTTGGAGGAGGGATAGGAGCAGAAAAAATAACTATTGGGTACTAGGCTTACTACCTGGCTGATGAAATTCTGTAAAACAAACCCTAGTGACACTAGTTTACTTATATAACACATGTACCTCCAAACCTAAAATAAAAGTTAAAAAAAATAAATCTCTAAAGCACACAAAAAATGCTTACTTTAAAATAAAAATATTGCTATCATGTTAAATGAAATAAAAGGAAGCAGCCTGTACCTGAATTCTTATGTGTTTTAGAAGCTGGAATGGACAGATTTCACATTTCCCATGACTACTTTTCTTATTCTAAACTCTGAGAGGGTAGTCTTTGTGCATTGGTCAAATTTATATAGCGACTGAAATTTTTAAATTCATATTTCATAATAAAATTCTTCTCTATATCTTATTTCACTGGTAATACTTGAAGATTTAAAACATAAAATAATAAAATGTATTAAATATGTTTGTCTTTCCTAAAACTAGGACTTTAACATCTATGCAAATCTCTCAAGCTTTTATAATATTTCATAAATAATTTAAAGAATGAGTAGGTTGTTAATATTGGCTTGTGAAGTAACTAATTTCTACATGTTATGTAGTTTAAAATTTTTTTTACTATACTTTATATCCTAGGAAAAAGCCAAGATTAATAGTTAATATTTTTGGTGGAAAAACAAACTTAATTATAAATTTTTTGAAAATTAAGGAGTTTAGACTCAAAAAGTGTTAGCAAGAATATATATTGCACATATTTGTGCAATATACAAGTCATCTGACATTTCTGGGTAGGAAATATCTTTTGGTAGGAGAGTATCAAAGCATAATTAAGTAAAACCCTTTAAGTATATTAATTTACAATTTTATCATTTATGAAGGAGGTCTTTGAGTCATATGTTCTACCTAATTTTGAGCATTTTAAAATCAGTAGAAAGTGAACACATTTTAACATTTTCTAAGGAATTTAAAACAACTGCATAATGTTTTACATAATACACTACACTGATTTATAAGTATCCAAAACAGGACTTAGTGCTATTTGAATGAGTACTGATTCCAGCCACTGTCCTTACAAATGCTGGCTTGTGAAAGTACTCAGTGGCACCCTGAATTAGGATCGCTTTATTTTTTCTGATGAGGAAACTGATATCATGGGGGGAATATAAACTTGTCCAAGGTCACCTGCTAAGACATGATGATGTTAAGATAGAAGTCCAGATCATTTTGTTTGCCAGATCTAAGTGTTTCTACCCCACCAAGCCACCACCTGAGGCACTTGTCACAATGTAAGGTTGTGAGAACAATGTGCTTGTGAAATGGGAGAGTAATAATCAGTACGTGGACCAATTAGCTGTTACGACCTTGGTAAAATCACTTGAGTAACTCAGGTCCAGTTGTCTCTTCTGAAAATAAAAAAAGCAGACCAAATGATTTTTAAGATCCATTGAGATGTAACGTGTCTATGATCCAAGAATATATTCTGACACAAAAAATTCTTTATATGAGTGACATGATAAACACAATGTTGTCTATATTGTTGCCTTCGTGTTAAGGACTTGTACCACTTTGAGTGCAAACAAGTTTTTCAACCTTCTAAGTTCAGGGATTGTGCTTTTACTTGAAGATAGGCTGGGAGGGCATCATTGGAAGGAACATTTGCATGTATTTGGGAACACGCCCAGCACTTGGCTGCATAGTTTCCCTTGGGGGAATTCAGTAGACACAGCATAAAACTGATCTTTAAAGTTCTAAAAGCTTTTTATAGAACTGGCTTCCTAGTTCTTTAAAGCCTTTTGACTTTTGTTTGGCTCAGGGAATTACAAGATGATTAGGAAATTCTTTTTGTATCTCCCATCATAAAGCAGGCTCTATGTATCTTAACATGTTATAGAACAGGAACGTGACTGATTTGGCAGGCATTAAGTCTCTTACCCTAATCTGGTGATCTTGCAAAATAGAAATCTTCCCATTGTAGAGGTAATAATATTGAGCCCGGAAGATTTACTACTTTCTCCAGGAGAAGAAAACTGCAGCTAGAGAATAGATCAACTTAAAGCCTGGTAATACTTTACTCAAAGCATGGTAATGTTTTTGTGTGTGTGTAAAATCTCTAAAATGATAGTACAGCCAAGGCAGTATCTGTTTCCAGTAATTTTACCATAGTTGAAGATGGGAAGAACCTATAAATTTCTAATATTAATTTATTAATTTATCTTAATAGAGATACAACTATGTATTTTTTATTTAAAAAAACATTAAAATTCAACTATTATACATATACTATGTTCCCTGTAGAAAAATGAGAAAATACAAATACATCGACATTTATATATAAATCAACCATAAGATGTATATACTATGTTCCCTGTAGAAAAATGAGAAAATACAAATACATCGACATTTATATATAAATCAACCATAAGATGTATGACTTTTTAAATAAATGAGCAAATACACAGGACCTACCCCATTTAAAAATGTGTACAGTTAGAATTCACACTTCCAAGGCTCTCAATTATCTATAACCATTTTTTATGATTGGAAGAAGTACCAGGTAGAGATAGAACAGCAGAACCATAACAGAGATTAGAATGAGCAGCTGAAGTAGCCAAGACCAGAAGTGATTAGGAAGTCACAGTTCTACCAACCTTGGAAAAGATATGCAAAGAAATAGGCAGGAGATGGTGTAGCTTTGTCCCCTTAAAAGCACTGGTGTTGTTCAGTTTTGTAGTACTTCCAGTGACCATGTAATGAACATTGACTGTGCACCAGTACGGTCTAGGCACTGGATTACAATAATAAACAACAAAAAACCCATAATTATTTTTAAAAGTTTATATTCCACTTTTACAGACATTTGTAAATATTCTATGTTATTTTAGGTAGTGGTAATTTTTATGGAGAAAACTACGATGCCTCCCAGCTTGTCTGGGACAGTTTGGATTTGTGCCTGTTTTCCTGCTGTGATGATTAAGATTGCCTCTTTTTACTCTCAAAAATGTCCTAGTTTTGGTGACCCTCTCTGTAAAAGAAATTTCAAAACAATGATAATATAAAAATATGTATGGGAGGGGTTCTTTTGGACTGGATGGTCAGGAAATGTCTCACTAGGTGATATCTGAGCTGAGAATTAAAGTAATCACATAGCTCTTAAGGGTGAATTTGAATTTGAGAAGGGAAAACTATGTAGTCAAACAAAGACGTAGTTTAGATTCTGACAAATCTGGTTTTATACCTTAGCCCCAGCACACCCTAGGTTTGGTACTTTGGGCTAGGCTCCCTGTGAGATACTCAATAGTATACCTTAAGTCTAATAATGTGATTCAGAAATGAACACATTAAATTATATGGGCAAAGAAACTTATATTTATTTATGATATCCTCTCACAATACCATAAAGAAATAATCTATATTCTAAAGCAACTACTGTGCAGTACACACTGTGTTTGGGTACAGCTGGATAATTAAGTATTACCGGTTGAGTATTCCTAATCCAAAAATATGAAATCCAAACTGCTCCAAAATCTGACCCTTTCTGAATGCTCAATGGACACTCAAAGAAAATGCTCAGTGGAGCACTTTGGATTTCAGATTTTCAAATTAGGAATGCTGAACCAGTATATATTCTGCAAATATTCCAAAATCCAGAAGAGTCCAAAAACCAAAACACTGCTGGTCCAAGCATTTCAATGATGAGATACTGAACCAGGTTTTCTGTCTTTTAGAAGATTCTGATCTACCTGAGATACAATTTGAACACCTGAATCTGTTCAATATACAGGGTTGACTAGTAATTAAATGCTGAACAATATGGGACAGACAACTTGTACTATCAGAGCTCAAAAAGAAAATAAATCAATATATATTACAGAATGAAGCAGGGTTCCAAGGAAAGAAAATAGGATCTGAACAGGTGTTTAATTGATAAAATGCAATATTTCCTACCTGACCACTCAAAAAGCCATGGAAATATTGCTCCAGACAGACAACAGGACCCTCTGTTGGGCTTGGCCGGTAGTTTCTGCAGCAATCTGGTTGTGTGGACAATTTAGCTTTTTAGCAAAACTCCTTGTTCCTACAAATAATCCCACTAATCCTCTCTCTCCCCAGCTTCTTCCTCACCCTTCCTGCTTGGCTCCCCTCTCATAAGCCTCTTTCTTTCTAATTTTTTCAGAGGAACATATTTTACAGTCTCGTTGCTTCACCTACCTTGCCCATTATTCTTGCCTAAAATTGTCCTTGACTGAAATAGCAAGAGATAGTTTTCCTCTGCTTTTTGAAATCTTAGCATATGTTGGTTGGTTGAGTTAACTGCTTCATATTTATTTGCTGTACTGGCAGGTTGACACAGGGCAATTGGGAATCATGAAGAAATAGCTCAGCAGAACCACGAGACTCAGCTCTTAACAAGCACTTAATAAATGTTGGCTGAATGAATAAATGGCTATTATAGTTATTGAAAACTAATAAAATTAAAGGCAAGCAAGTTTAAAAATCGCAGTCATTTATATAGGTTGCTTTCTATTTATTCCTAATTACCAGGAAGCATAATAACGATTAGGTATTTCAATTATCTTTAGTGAAAATTTAATTTGAATAAAACTACTAGAACATCTTATAGATACCACATCAGTAATAGCGACAAATTTGTTAAATGTGTGCCAGCAACAGAAATAATTGTACAAAAATCCCCATTTTACAGATGCGATGACCCAGCTTAGAGGGGTCATCTAATTGGTCTTCCCAACTGTGGGGTTAGGAATAAAGCTGGAATTCCAACACAGCTCTATGCTGTGCTGTTGCCTCTTAGAAGGATGGCTGGGGGTTGAGCAGAGAGAATAGCTCTCCTGGAACATATTTTCGTAATGTAAACTTTTTTCAGTTATGATGTAATATATTTATATTATTGTCATTAAGACTATGATGAAAAGACATTAGAGGAAGCAAAACAAAACCTGATAGTTTGGATATGAGATAAGTACAGAAGGGTGTCAAATGATGAAATGCTTTTTATGATGATATATATAACGATGAAATGCTCCCTTACGCCAAACCCTGGCACAGTACTTCTATGCCCACCCTGGCCACTCATTCAGTCCTACTCTCATATTTGTTCTTCCTGAAGTTGGAAAATAATGATTTATTGGCCATCCTCAGACATTATTACATGTTGATCTACTGCAGGGTTTTATTCACCCTCCTTTAAAAACATAAAGTGAACATTAGCCCCAAATAAAGAACACCTTGAGACATCCTGATGTCACTGCTATATCTCTATTAGGAAGGAGAAATAAATAATGTTAAGCATAGAGCCATATTTTGCAGGGACTTGCTAAAAACTGATTTGTTGGCAAAACTAGTTTATATTGCAAATATACATATATTATATATATTATATATATATATTTATATATTATATATTTATATATTATATATATTATGTATTATATATTTATATATTTTATATATATACACATACATAAATATACACATCAACGATGATCTCTGTCATGGTCAGTTGGATTTTTCTTCCACAGTTAAGGGAAGCTCCTCAGATCTTACCTTCCCAAGCCCACAAATATATCCCAATACTGGAAAAACAGTGTTGGAGAGAAAATAAACTTCATCCAAGAAAAGCTGTTGATATGGTTTGGATGTTTTGTCCCCTCCAAATCTCATGTTGAAATGTGATCCCCAGTGTTGGAGGTGGTGGCTGGTGGGAAGTGTTTGGATCATGGGGCTAGATCCCTCATGAATGGCTTGGTGCCCTCCCCAATGTAATGAGTTACTGATAGATCTGACTGTTAAAAAGAATCTGGGACCTCCCCTCCTCTTGCTTCCTCTCCTACCATGTGACACATCTGCTGGCCTTTCACTTTCCACCATGATTATAAGCTTCCTGAGGCCTCACCAGAAGCCAAGAAGATACTGGTGCAATACTTGTACAGCCTGCAGAACCGTACGCCAGGTAAATATTTTTTCTTTATAAATTACCCAGCCTCAGGTATTCCTTTATAGCAATGCAAAACAGAGTAACACAGCCATCAATGTGCCTAACAAACACAAACCATAGCTGTATCTCACTGAGTTGTAATAACATCTTTCCATAATAGCAAACATCACATTATTTTCAAATAGCATTTAATTTAGCTGATTATAATGACATTCTCTCAGAATACAGAGTCAATTTGTTTGAACGTATAGGTTTACTTTACTTCTGGAATGTAAAAAAACATACAGAGAAATATTTGAGAGAAGTTTTACTGTCAAAGTAAAAGATAAACAATGATAGCGAGCTATGTGGTAGAATGATAGGAACCTCTGCATGACCCAGAGATATGATTAGCTTGCTCATGCCACTTTCAATACCTTTTGAGGGGAAGCAACATGACCACTGTGAGTAATTTTAAATAAAAAAGCCCAGTCAGTGGTAATACCAGTGGTGAGTGAATATAAAATAATCAATACTGCTATGAACATATTTCTCCTGCTTAGAGTAGCTTCCCTGCAGGTTCCTAGGATGGGGTCAGACAATGGAAGCAGTAGGAGAAACTCTGTAGGAGGAAAATGAGACCAGCATTTTTTTCTTCCCTGAGCTTTCTTCCTATCAGACCTCTGTGGGTAGGCTATATTCCTGTACTCAAGGCCACCACTCTGTCTGGAAGCTTTCTGGACACAGTTTTCCTCTCCAGGCTCTGGAAATGATTCCTATCTCTTGCCTCTTCAATAGTTTACTGTTACCAGCTGGAGCATACACATTACCCCTTATTGCTCTAAATACAGAGTCGCTTTATCAAATTCTTTTCTGGAGTGTAAGATTTCGTTCCTGCCAGAAACAGAAATGATACAGATCACAATCAATGTATAATATCCTCAGTAGTCTTTGTGTTGTATTGTGAAACTTAAACATTTCTTTAAGTACTTAAAGGAGACACTGATGTGTAAGTGCTGAAGTTTCTGGTAAGAAAGCTCTGATTACCTTTAGCAAGAGCGGCAAATGCAGCTTTTTTTTTTTTTTTTTTTTTTTTTTTCTTGAGACAGTCTCACCCTGTTGCCCAGGCTGGAGTGCAATGGTGCGATCTTGGCTCACTGCAACCTATGCCTCCAGAATTCAAGCGATTCTCCTGCTTCAGCCTCCTGAATAGCTGGGACTACAGGCGCCTGCCACCATGCGCAGCTAATTTTTTGTGTCTTTAGTTGAGACAGGGTTTCACCATATTGGTCAGGCTGGCCTCAAACTCCTGACTTGGTGATCCCACCCGCCTCAGCCTTCCAAAGTGCTGGGATTACGGGTGTGAGCCACTGTGCCGGGCCAAATGCAGCTCTTTCTATGAATATGAGCTCCTCCCTTTAGACCACGTGTAACATGTTGATTAATTGAGCCAACTGGTCAACAAGTGAGTTTTAAGAGTTTACCATGTCTAAGACTATGAGATCAGACCACTTACTACTTTAAAGTTATGACAATGATAAAAAACAGTCTTCTTTGGGAAAGAAGAGGCTTTAACCCTGCAAGCTTACCTAATATGCTAATTATAGGAAAAAGAACATAATTTGCAATGTAATAAAACATTAACATGCAAATTACTTTCTGAAATTAAAGAAGGCAACCAGTAACCTGTATATATAAATGTTTTGTTTGTTTAAATCAGAGATCCTGTAATCAGATTTGACAGAAATGGCAGATTATAAGAAGATTAAGCAAGACCATGAATTCCCCACAAATGTCCCTTTAATCCTGATTAGAAAGTTAAACAGGACAAAATAATTATCCTGATAAAGTTTAAAATGTAAACTCTGTTGGGAAAAGTAACACAGTGCCATAAATTCATTGGCAGTCAAGTGTAAACATCATTTTTCTTTGCTTTCTTTTTGCTTGAGAATAGGTTTCAATGGAAGAAAGAGCACAAGAAAACAGTGTAACATGGTGGTATTTTATATGCATTTGAAAAATGCAAATTTTACAGGATGCTATAAGAAATATAATCTTGTTTTATCAGCAAAATTTGAAAGAATGGATTAAAAAGTTGAAAAAATAAATCAGGAATAGCATAATTTCAGAACACGCAGGCTGAGAAAATATAAACTGTGTATTTGACTGCCACATGTCAGGGAAATAGAAAATCCTGTCTTTTTTTTTTTTGGCCAAGATTCAACTTGAATTTTGCTAGTGTTTATTTATGTGAGGTCTTTAGGGGCACATCCTTTGTGTGAGATGTGTCTGCCCTATGTGTAAATGTGGCTGGGCTGGGGGACGAGAGAGTACACAGCGGAGAGAGGCTGGAAATACGATTCTGTTCTATCATCTCCAGGGAGAAAGAAGAGAACAGAAAGTGGAAGGGCACACGGCCAGAAACAAACTTTGTCAAGTCTCTGATTTTGCTTAGGATCACCTCTTACTTTCTCTTCAGACTTCAAAAATGTAGTATAAAAAAATATTTAAGGCTGGGTGTGGTGGCTCATGCCTATAATCCCAGCACTTTGGGAGGTCGAGGTGGGTGGATCACCTCAGGTCAGCAGTTCAAGACCAGCCTGGCCAACATGGCAAAACCTCGTCTCTAGTAAAAATACAAAAATTAGCAGGGCTTGGTGGCGAGTGTCTGTAATCTCAGCTACTCGGGAGGCTGAGGCAGAGAGAATTGATTAAAACCCGGGAGGCGGAGTTTGCAATGAGCTGAGATCGCGCCACTGCACTCCAGCCTGGGTGATAGAGCGAGACTCCGTCTCAAAAAAAAAAAAAAACTAAGTCTTTATATGACTAGCCTGTGGTGACTTGACCCACAATACCTTCAGTGATGTCAAGTTTAAGGCCGGAAACCACTCAAAGAAAATTTGTGAAACAAATGTACAAATGTGCACCATCTCTCCCTCTCATCCTTTAATCTAAAGCTCTCTACTTGATGGAATGATGAATTCTTACCTCTTGCTTTTAATAATATAATTTCACAAAATTTGAAATACTTTAACCCACTAGTTAAACAGCAATTCACTGTTTCACAGAATTTTTGGGTTTAAATTGCTTTTGCTTCCCTTAGGTGGAGAATTGAACTTGGATATGCCTATAACTTTCAGACCTGAAGCCTGAAACAGAGCTCCAGGCAATATTCACCTCACACATATATTTGGAGAGTTCTTGCCAATAGAAAAATGTGTTCAGGTCTTGATTTTTCCAGAAAACAATGTACAGAATATTGAAAAATGTCAAAACAACCTTCAAATAAGTACCCTAAAACATGACAATATTAAATTTCACACATAAAGAAGAAACAGTTCAAAACATGATATCTGCAATAACATTCCTCCTTCTCAATGGGACAGCATTCATATGATAGGATGTTGTATGGGTTCCTGTCATACACAAATAGAAGTGTCATATTCTTGGAGTAATCCTAAGACCTATCTCCATTTATTTAGGTGTACAAGAATATATTGGGTAGCATGAGCCCCATCTAGAATTGAATATGATATGGCATATCAAGAGGCAGATCTCAAACTGAGAAGAAAATAGTATAACTGATCCTACAATGAACTGAGAGGCCATTAACTTGTAATATTTGCATATGGATTTCTGTGATTTACTATACGTAACAAATAAACTTTTAAAATGCATGTTTTTATGATAAATACAGACATTATATATGTTTGTAAAATACATTCTTTGAGAAGTGATTTGCCATGATAAAAAAATATGTAGGAAGTTTCAGGGAAAATAGATGTATCTTATTTTAGCTGGACAAATCTTTACTTTTGAATCTGTACTCTCTAAAAAAATAATTTCATTAATCAAATTAAATTTTTAATTTGTAAGCAATCCTAGGCATTGCCAAAACTTACATGAAAAGCTCTCACAAAAGGAAATTACTTTTCTCTAACTTGTAATAACACTAATAAGACAAATTGAAGGAAAGTTTGTATCCACGAAAATTTCTTTGAACTTCCAATGTTCTATGTTTGTATAAATGGCCCATTTTGGTATCAAATGAGAAGCAGCTGCCAAATATAAAATTATATATTTAAGAATTAACTTGTTTTCAAATATAAAACAAAATCACTATTTCCTCAGATAACACGATTGATAAAAAAAAAAAAAACAAAAATAAAGGTCCTGTTGGTAAAAAGAAAAAAAAAATCATCCAAGACATGTTCATGTTGTTTTAAATTTTTGATAACTACAAATATACATGCTGATTGCTCAGGATACAATTAGCAGCTGCCTGAATATCCAACCTTAAAGAAAATTTTTTGAGCTAGTTCAACTCTGTTTCCTACTTCTTCATTAATTACTAGCTAAGGGACTTGAAAGTGTTCTAATGAATTTTACATCAGACTCCGCAATATGAATGGTGTATATCATCACAGCATCTAGTAAATGCGTACATTGGCTTTTCCAAGTAGCGTTTTGAGTAGTTGTAAAGATTCTGGCTGGATATCACAAAATTTAGTATTAGAGACTGAGCCGAAAAGAATTTTTACACGAAACAGGTTGCTGTAATCACACTTCTCAGGTCATAAATCTATGTTACTACTTTATGATAATCGTCGGTCCTTGTTCTCAAAGTTCAAAGATGCTGTGCTTCTTTTATTTTTCTCCTGTGGTTCAAAAAGAAGAAAGCAATCCCACTTACAGTGATTTCCAAATACACACTGAATAAAGCTTAAAATATTACTGCTATACTAGCTTTCCATAATTTCCATATTATAAAGTACCATCCAGTGATAAAGTACCAACTACAGTGTTTTAGATTTAATACTTATGGTTTACAGCTTCACAACAATTTACCATTTTCGTAAAATTCCTTGAAATCAAAAGTTTAAGAAAACTATTCAACAAACAGAATGAGCTAGACAGGCAGAAAACTGCACCTAAATCCAGTCAGAAACAGAAAGAACCTTAGGATTGCCCTGTCAGAGAGGAAAGGACAGACAACCATGGAAACCTCATGGTTTCTCTAATTTCGCAGCAAGGTAAAAGATCACCTCTTGCTCATTTTCAAATGTGACATGATACCATAAATGGCACATCATCCTTACTTGAATGTTTAAAGCTAATATGCAGGTAATGTCAAAGTCATAGTGATGGGACTAACCATTTGTAATCTAAAGGTGAAGACTGCATGAGAAACACCACAGAGCTCCGAGCTGGCAAAAGTCAGATACAGACTCTCAATGATTATTCCTTAAAGAATATCCAAAGTCACCATAATTCACATTACCTAAAGATTAAAATGCGGATATTAACAGGAAATTAACAATCCTCTTAATATCTATTAATATTTGATGATGCTGTCAAAAATCATTTGATTGTCAGTTACTCTCTTAAAATGGTTTTCCCTTATTACACTAACATAATCGTATATGCAGTTTAGTTAATTATCGTCAAGACTTTACTTTCTTAGGTAAAATGTTGCTCAAATTCATCTCTCAGCTTTATATCAGCACAAGATCACCTCTTGCTCATTGTCAAATGTGACACGATATCATAAATGGCACATCATCCTTGCATCATCCTTACTTACTTACAGTGTGTGAGTTTCTTTACTCTTTTTTTCTCTTTATTTAGATTAAAGAAAACAGGTATAGGTCAGTATTTGAAAAATAAGGCTCACAACAGTTCTTTATGACCAGAATCAAAGTGCGTGTTCTATTAACCAAGATTTGTCTCTCAGAAGTTTGGTGATCTGTTAAAAAATATATCTTATCAGTGTCAAGTATTTTAGTCCCACTTTTCACTAACTTAATGACAGCATTGCCTAGGGATTTCATGGGCAACAAAACTGTTGGTTTAGCCTCATAATTTTGGAACATATTAAAAATATTTTCTTGCTATCAACACTTAGATTTAAATAGAGTTTCTATTTCAATCGTGCCAATTTTTAAACATTGAAATCCACTGCAATGAAACAAATATCAAACCTCACATGGACATTTTACTCTTCGGCTGTTTTCATATTTTGCTCACATTTTGCAAGGAACTCAGAGATCCAAAAGAAATATCCTTAACTCTTTCATGGCCAAGCCCTATGATCAAACACACAGGAAATAATCTATGGATTATAATAATCAAAGAGTTCTAGAGAATTTCTAAATATCTGCAGGAAGAAAATCTGTGTGCTTTTTCAGTAAACTGCAGCAATCAGGAAAGAAGAGAAAAACCCCTTGCACAATCACTTATTAAAAAAAAAAATCTTTCTACTCTGCAGATACTGTTTCCTGAAATTTACCAACAACACTGCCTTGAAGAGATTAAAAAAAAAAAAAATACATCCGTAGAATTTAGTTCTACCCCCAAAAGAGCTGCACTGCATACATTTTTAGAAACATAAATCTCAGCAAATACAGTTGCATTTTATTGACAACATTAAAAATAATCATAACAAAGAAATAGTGAGCTTTCCCTATTCCATTTCAACTTCATTGCCATGCTCTACTAGCCTCTATTAAAAAAAAAAAAAAAGTCATTACCTGTATGAAGAGAACCTGTTAATAGTCTGAGAAGGTACTGGGCAAATTTCAATATTTCACGTTTACACCGCTTTCTACAGCCACTCATCTTAAGCAACAAGGTATTCCTCTGAGGAGAGCCAGAAGTCTTTGCCAATAATAATAATAAAAAAAAGACAGTCTCTGAGGAGAAACTTCTGTCTCAGTTTATGCACAGGCTGCCTTACAACTCCTGTGGAATTAGCTGTTAACGCCTCAATCAGAAATTCCTTTAAAATGCTAGAGAAGCCAGATACAGCTACAACAGTAACAGGGAGGTGAGAAAACACGGCTTCTCAGTGTGGTGACCAAGTTCTTCTGTGGCAACAGATAGGCTGCCGGTTCACACTTGTAGTAACCCAGCTCTGGTTCTGCTCGGCATCCCCTCTCCAGAAGCAGTTGCAACCTCACAGACCATTCAGAGGGAGGCGGGGCCTGCGATGCCAGCTCATCAGTGAATCAGCATGTAAGCAGGTGAGAAGACAGATGACAGGTCACTGGGTCTGAAACCCTTCGGATACCAATAAAGGGAACCTGCGAGTGCACTCCAGCCTGCTAGGGAGGAATCTCAGGGCCCGAGGCTGCACAAAATGAATGATTCCCAAAAAAAGGAGGTGGGGAGAGGGAAGCATGCTGCTCAAGGTCAGACATCAGACAATTCCCTGACACAGTGTTAATCAGATTCAGGAAGGCTACATGGGGGAAAGGCTCATTTGAGAAGCTGACCCTGATTCTAAACAGACTTGACGATTTACCACCAAATGGGGACAATGCTATTTTGTCAGGGATAAATGTATTCTTCTTCATGGGCTGAGAGGTAGAAAACAAGCTGTTTCTTAAAACTGGCTACATTTTCTGCACAGCGCAGGCTCAGGTATTTGGAAATTAGGATACATAATTGTCTCCTTTAAAACACAGTAGCCTAGAAACCACAAATCTTAAGCCCTCTACTTTGCCTCCAGGCAACAGAGCTCCAAAACTAATTTGCTGCGTTGTCCAAAGAGAAAGAAGTGCCTCAGTTTCTTCATATTTCAAAAAGGCAAACACAACCATCTCCCTACCAATCAACTTTTTTGCAATTTTCACAAAGTACTTTCCTTTTAAGACATTGGGATAGAGGCAGTTGCTGTGAAAGCCAGAAAACTACAGGCTTTCCTTCTCTGAAAAAGTGGTTTTCCCGAATTCTTAAGTGCCATAGGCAGTTTTCAGGATTTGTCTACACTCTTAATTTATACTCCTAGAGTTTTTGTTTATTTTTGTTTGTTCTGTATAAATATAAATATTATATCTGTGAGATTCAGCACAGATGGGGCCATATTTTAAATACCTAGACAGGCCTTTTGGCTTCTTAGTTTCTGACAGTTGCAGTAATTCTAGTTGAAACTGATAATTCCCAAAAGTATTACATATGAAATTATGTTCTTCTACACTAAAGAAAGAAGCACTCCTGGACTCATAGACTGAAACACATTGAATGGAAACTCACTCTCTTCTAGAACTCTTCCCCATTCCCACCAGTCTCAGGGATCTAACCATTCTAACCATTTAAATGGAATAACAAAGCATGCATTCTGGGAATTTTCAGAACTTTAACTGAAATTATTTAAGATATAAATAGACTCATACACAAAAATCAGCAACATGCTTTCTGAAGTTCTTTCTCCTACACATTTACCATGAGTGATGGCATCCCTAAGTTTGAAATAGGCAGAAGAAATACACAATTGTAGTTCAACAGTTGGTTTAATTAGTTGAACACCCCATTTCCTTATCTACAAAAGTGGGAAAAGAATGCATATTTTATTTACTTGTTGGAGAGTAAAATAAGATACGGAATGGACAACCTTAAGCACAGCACTTTTATTCAGAGATGTAGAAATTATATACTGAGCACCTATTATGTTCCAGACATGGTTCTATGTGCTGGGAACACAGTGGTAACTGAGAAAGGCAAAGCCTCTGTTCTCATGCAGCTTACACCTAAACAAAGAAAACATCAAGTTATCAAATAATAAATAAGAACATATCCCATATGAGTAAGTGCTGTTGAACCAGGAGAGAACATTAAAACCAGCTGGCAGAATAGAAAGTGAGTAGGTTGAGAGGTCAGGAAAGAGATCTCTAAGAAAAGAAGTTAAGCAGGAGTTTAAATTACAAGAAGGAACTGACCGTGAGATGTTTAGGGTAAAGGGGACCTTGAGTGGAGGAAACAGCTTGTGCAAATACCCCAAGCTGGGAATGAGCCTGGCATCCTTAAGCAACAGAAAGAAGGGTGTGGCTGCTGAAACATGCTGAGCCAGGAGAGACTTCTGGGAGACATCTTCATGGATAAAGTCAGGGGCTACAGTATGTGAAGCCTTATAGCTGGGGTAAGGGATTTAGATTTCAGTCTCTTTGCCAGAAAGCCACTCTAGGGAATAGGGGACTTGTGTGATCTGCCTGCTATGTAAAGGATGAACTCCTAGGGAGCAAGAGTGGAAGAAGGAACACACGTGAGGGGGCATCACAGCGGTCCAGGTGAGAAACAATGGTGGCATGGGCAGGAGTGGAAATATAGGTAGTCAGTTTCTGGATATAATTGAAAACAGAATCAGTACAGTTTGGTACACTGAATAGGGACATGAGGGAAAGAAAAGAATGAAGAATGAACTAGTTTGGGACATGAATAACCGAATGGGTAAATTTAATGAGTTGATGACATAGACATGCTATGGGATTGCTGGATCATATGATAATTCTGAGTTTTTTGAGATCCTCCATACTGTATTCTAAAATAGCTGTACTATTATAATTTACTTTCCCAATAACAGTATACCCAGGTTCCCTTTTCTCTGCACCCTTAGGATACTTGTTATCTTTTGTCTTTTGGCTAATAGCCATTCTAATAGATGTGCAGTGATAGATCATTGTGATTTTAATTTGTATTTACCTGATGATTAGGGATGTTGAATGTTTCTTCAGGAACTTGTGGGTCATTTGTATGTCTTCTTTTGAGAAACGCCTGTTCAGGTCCTTTGCCCATTTTTTAAATGCATTATTTGTTTTCTTGCTATTGAGCTATTTGAGTTTCTTACATATTTTGGATATTACCCTTTATCAGAGGTATGGTTTGCAAATATTTTCTGCCAACTGTGGGTTATCTTTTCACTGTGTTTTTGTTGTTGTTTTGTTTTTTGCTGTGCAGAAGGTTTTTAGTTTGCTGCAATTTCATTTCTCTATTTTTGCTTTTGTTGTCTGTGCTTTTGGGGTCCTATATGATAAATCATTGTCCATACCAGTGTCCTGAAGCTTTTCCCCTATATTTCAGTAGTATCACAGTTCCAGGTTTTACATTTAAGTATTTAATCTATTTTGAGTTAATATTTTTGTATATGATGTGAGACAAAGGTCCAGTTTCATTCTTCTACATATGGTTATCTAGTTTTCCCAACACCTTTTATTGAAGACACTGTCCTTTCCCCATGGTGTGTTCTGGGCACCTTTGTCAAAACTACTTCTGGGGATATATATAAAAAATTAAATTAGTATGTCAAAAAGATATCTGCATTTCCATGTTCATTTCATCATGATTCATAATAGCCAAGATACGGAAGCAACCTAAGTGTTCATCAACAAATGAATGAATAAAAAAATGTGGTATATATACACATTGGAATAATATTCAGCCTTATACAAATTAGGAAATTCTATCATTTGTGATAATATGGAAGAAACTCAAGGATGTTTTATGCTAAGTTAAATAAGCCAGACGCAGAACAATGAATATTGTATGATCTCACTTATATGTGGAATCTAGAAAAGGTGAACTCATAGGAACAAAGAGTCGAACGGTATTTACCAGAGGACGAGAAGGAAGGGATGATGGAAAAAGGAAAAACGTTGGTCAAAGGTTACAAAGTTTCAGCTAAACAGGAAGAATACATTTTATTGATCAATTGTACAATGTGATGACCACAGCTGCTAATAACGTATATTTCAAAATTGTGAAAAGAGTAGATTTTAACCATTCTCACCACAGAAAGATAAGTAGGTGAGATAATCAAATGGTTAATCATCTTGATTTAATCTTTCTGCAATAACCATATACATCGAAACATCATATTGTACCCCATAAATATATGCCAAGTATTATTTGCCAATTAAAAACTTAAAAATATAAATAAATACAAATTAATACCGTGTGTAGTCTTCTAGGGTTAAGAGAATCAAAAGATCTGCTTTAGATCTATTAGAATTTAGATATCTATAATGTACTAAAAAATTAAGATGGATGTTTTAATTCATTTAAAACTACATTTTTGTTGCTGTTTTATTTTTTTGAGATGGAGTCTCACTCTGTCACCCTGGCTGAGTGTAGGGGCATGATCTTGGCTCACTGCAACCTCTACCTCCTGGGTTCAAGCGATTCTCCTGCCTCAGCCTCCCGAGTAGCTGGCATTACAGGTGCCCGCCACCATGCCCAGATAATTTTTATATTTTTAATAGAGACGGTTTCACCATGTTGGCCAGGCTGGTCTCAAACTCCTGACCTCAGGTGATCTGCTCGCGTTGGCCTCCCAAAGTGCTGGGATTACAGGAGTGAGTTGCCATGCCCAGCCTACTAAAACTACTTTTTAAAATGAGAGATAAAACTAGAAAACCTACAAATGTCAAAAGGATAATAGATATGTTGGTCATTGGAGGCTGCTACAACAAAATACCACAGTCTGGGTGGCTAAAACAACAGACATTAATTTCTTACAATTCTGAAGACTGAGAAGTCCAAGATCGAGGTGCCAGAATATTCAGGTTTTGGTGAGCACCCTCTTTCTACCTTGTAGAGTGCTGTCTTCTCTCTGCATCCTCACACGGAGGAGAAAGAGAGAGAGAGGTGGTATCTTCCTCCTCTTATAAGGACACTAATTCTATCCTGAGCACACCACCCTCATGACCTTATCAAAACCTAATGACCTCCAAATGTCACAACTCCAAATAAAACCACATTGAGAGGTTAGGACTTTACATATAAATTTGTGAGCAGGAAAAACAAATATTCATTCCATAAGAGAAGAATACTACAAACAACCCTACAACATTATTTTCGTGAATTAGATGAAATGGAAAAATTCCTTAAAAAATACAAACTAAAACAATCCACCAAAGATTAAATAGATAATTTGAATAGCTTTATACCTGTTAAGTAAGTAAATTTAATTTACAATTTATAAAATTTTCCATAAAAAAAAACCTTCAGACCACATGGTTTCACTGGAGAATTCTATCAAACATCAAAAGAAGAATTAACACTAATTCTTCACAATCTCTTCCAGAAAATAGACAAGAGTTAATACTTCATAATTCATTTTATGAATACAGTATTGGCATGACACAAAAACTAGAGAAAGACAATATCACAGAAATGTAAAGTACAGACAAATATCTCTTACAAGTATGGACTCCAAAATCCTAAACAAACTATTATCAAAGAGAAATTAGCAATATTAAAAAGAAATATATATTATAATCAGGTAGAGTTCATTCTGGGGATGCAAGCCTGGTTCAGTATTAAAAAAATCAAAGTAGTACATCATATTATCAGGCCCCCACAAAAAAAATCACATGATTATATTCATTGATGCAAAAAAAGCATATGACAAAATTCAAAACTCATTCATGATTAAAAAAAAATCCAAGAAATAGGAATAGACAAACTGCTTTACTTTGATAAAGAACATCTACAAAAACCTACTAGTAACATTATGATTAATGGTGAAAGGCTGAATGTTTTCACCCAAAGATAAGGATCAAGACAAAAAAGTGCTTCAACCAATGTTATTCAACATAGTGTTGGAAGTGCTAGCCAGTATAATGAGATAAGAAAAGAAACTTAAAGGCATACAGATTGTAAAGAAATAAATAAAATCTTTCCATTTGCTAAGATTATTTTCTATATACAAAACCGAAGGAATCTATAAAAATTAAAATTTCTTTTTTTTATTATACTTTAAGTTTTAGGGTGCATGTGCACATGGATGAAGCTGGAAACCATCATTCTCAGCAAACTATCGCAAGGACAAAAAACCAAACACCACATGTTCTCACTCATAGGTGGAAAAATTAAAATTTCTAGTATAAATTAGGGTCTTCAGGAATGTCATAGGATACTAGCTAAATATTCAATTTATACTACTTGAAAAAAATCTGTTGTACTAGCAATGAACTTATGGGCACTGAAATTTAAAATACAGTATCATTTACAATGACTCAAAAAATGAAATACTTTGGTGTGTGTCAAACAAAACATATACAAGACTTGTGTGCTAAAAATTACAAAAACTCTGATAAAAAAATAAAAAGATGATTTAAATAAAACGCAGTAAAGATGTCAGTTCTTTACTGCAACTGCAAGCAAAATTACAACAAGACTTTTCGAATATAGACAAGATTTTTCAAAAATGTACATAGATGTACAAAGGAACTAGAATAGCCAGCACAACTTTGAAAAGTAAGTCTTGAAATCAGGTAGAATGATTTTGAGACTTATATGGCTGCAGTTCTCAAGTTTGTGAGGTATGGTTAGAACAACAGATGAGCACATGATTCAGCGGTACAGAGTAGAAAATGCAGAAATAGAGCCACACAATTATGCACACCTAATTTTGACAAAGATGCAAGAGCAGCTATTCAATAGACGAAAGACAGCCTTTCAACAGTGAGGCTGGAGCAAACGGACATCCATAGGCAAGAACCCAACCTTGGAGAAGATCTCACACCTCGTATAAATACTAGCTCAAAATACATCACAGGCTTAAATGTAAAATGTAAAACTGTTAAAGTTTTAGAAAAAAAAAAAGAAGAAAATCTTCAGAATCTAGGGCTAGGCAGAGTCTTTAGCAATGTTCATTGCTGGTAAAACAGATGTTTTCAATTAGTATATATTCCAAAAACATGAGCCATAAAAGGAGAAATTAATAAATTAGATGGCATCAAAGTTTAATACTTTCACTCATCAGAGACCCTGTCAAGACAATGAAGAGACAACATACAGAGTGAAAGTGAAATCTGCAAACCACTTATCTGACAAAGGATTTGTATCTAGAATATATAAAAACTTTGAATACTCAACAATAGAGAAGCACACAATCCAATCAGAACATGAGCAAAAAACATGGAGAGTCATTTCACCACAAAGGTAAAACAGAAGGCAAGTAAGCACATGAAAAGATATTTAATAGCATTAGTAATTATTGAAATGTAGACTAAAACTACAATGAGTTATTACTACACATCTATTAGAATGGCTAACATAAAATGAAAAATAGTGTCAAGACCAAATGTTGGCAAGGACACAGAAAAACTGGATCACTCATACATGGACAGTGAAAATGTAAAATGTTACAGTCACTCTGGCAAACAGTCTGGTGGTGTCTTAAAATTCTGAACATACATCACCTACAAAACCCAGCAATTGTACTCCCGAGCATTTATCCCAGAGAAATAAAAATTTATTTTCACACAAAAACCTGTACATGGATGCTTATAGCATTTTGACTTGTCATAGTCTTAACCTAGAAACAACCTAGATGCCCTTTAATGGGTGAATGGTTAAAGAAATTGTATATGTCCAAACCATGTGATACTAGACAGCAATAAAAAGGAATGAACTAGTGATAGACACAATTTGGATAGCTCTCAAGGGAATTACACAGAGTGAAAATGCCAGTCTCAAAAGATTACATACCACGATTCCATTCATATAACATTCTCAAAATGACAGAATTATAAAAGTGGAGAACAGATTAGTGGGTGCCAAGGATTAAGCAAAGGGTGGGGGCAGAAAGAAGTGCATTTGCTATAACAGTGCAACATGGCAGATCCTTGAGGTGATGGAAGTCTTCTGTGTCCTTATTGTATCAATGTTGATATCTGAGTTGTCATATTTTATTATAGTTTTGTAAGATGTCACCACTGCAGAAAACTGAGTAAATTGTACACTGCATCTCTCTGTATTATTTGCTTATAATTCCATGCTAATCTACAATTATACACAAATAAAAATTTAATGAAAAATTTAATAAATAAAATTTTAAAAATACCTTTTGAGCCCCTTCTATGCACTACTGTTTTCGGTGCTGAGTATACACGAGTGAATCCAACAGACAAAATTGGTGTCTCAAGGAGCTTATAATGGGGAACGGGGAAAGAAACGACGGAACAGGCAAAGGGACACTGAGCATGTCGAATGGAGGGAAGGGATGGCAGGGCGTGTAAAGCAAGGTGATAACAAAAGTCCTCTTGAGAAAGTGATGACGTTTGAGTAAAATTTGAAGGTGGTGTCAAAGAGACCCATGTAGATACCTGGAATGTGCACGTAGGTGCTTTCTCTGTATATGTAACTTTCTGTAGACCCTGGACAGTCGGCTAATATTCCACAAATCAATCTGTTTGAAAAACCTTCTCAAAATCAGCCCTCTGTAGAAGGTTCATTTTTCACACTGAAGCCTAGACCACCAGTATGATCAATATTTTCTCTAGGGAAAGTAATTACTAATCACCAATTGTGTTGGATGTGTGCAAGGATCCCACTGCCTGTATCTATGTGTTGTTGGGGAGTATGCAGGGAAAATAATGTTGTTTAATGCTATCCTTGGGAAAACACAAAACATAATTAGGAAGAGAACTATACAAATATCACAGAGTATTAGAAAACAAAAATGTTCTTTTAATGATCAGCTAATTTGGATTAGATATAACTACCACTAGCAGCAATATCAAGAATCAAGAGTTGCATGTTCAATAATAACAGATGTCTTTAATATTTCAGAGATGTTTGAGCAAAGCCACTGTCATTTACAAAGAAATATAAGTGAACAGCTCATAAGGGCTTAAAGGTTTTCTAGATGAAATCAGTTTTGGCACATGGTAAGGGGACTACTAAAATTCCTAATAGTAAAGTTACAGAAAAATTTAGTTTAAATGCAAACCGGCTCATCATGTGATAAGAACAAAAGGTTCCTTGATGAGTGATGATTCCACAAGCAACTACTGGCCATGTGAAATAAGTTACAGAAGGACATAGAAGTGTAGGCTCATTTCAAGATATATTTCTCCTAATTGCATTTTGGAGGAAATGTTTTTCAGAGCAGCTCTTTTAGAGAAGGCCAAAGTCCAAATATGTGAAATCTTAAATGCACTTAGATGATCCTCATTGCTTCTTAGAATGGAAAAATAAATGTGACTGATTGATTAAGGGAAGAAGGTTGGCTTCCCTTCAAGGAATGAGGAGTGTAGTGATTCCCAAGAAGACTCTTCTCACAATGGAGTTTGCTCGCAAAGACTGCTCCTCTCAAAACATCTTGGTGTATTCTCTATATCTCAGTGGGAACAGACATTGTTATGCCTTTCAAATTGTCACAAGTTGCAAAATTAAACATGTGCAGCATAAAAATAGCACACCATGGGGCTGCAAAGAGAAGCAGAGCAGAGCCTTGCGGCAAAGTCACAGGTTTTAAAAGTGGGTCTTGATAAAATATCAGACTCGCTACTGTCCATTAGAGAGGAACTCCCCAGTGCCAGGTCCATTATTATTCCAGAAGCTGTTCCCCTACTTCAATGAGTAAAGAGCCTGCCATGACACTACCAATGTTTGTATCGACTTTGGTTATAGCTCCGTGAATACAAAGCAAGTCAAAATCAACCCTACTGGCATAAGAAGTCCTCCTTTAGTGTGGCTAGGTCTAAATCGACCACAAACCATATGATAAACATGTCAGGTAATGCCTAAATGATGCCATTGTTGAGGCTTTCTGCCATAGTCTAATGTCACACAATGAAGACTAAACCATTGATAGATATGAGGATTCTGTATCACCTTGGTATTGAGTGTGACAATGTGAACAAATATTTACATGTAAATAGAGTTACAGAAGTATCTACTAAATACAGATTATGAGCTTTAAAAAGTAAAACAAAACATCTTGGAGGGCCGAAGAAGTGAAATTTTTTCTAAAAGATGAGATTGAACTATTCTTTGGTTGCGGTTTTAAGGAAAGCCACTGTTTGTTATTCATGAGTGTTCAGAGGTAAGGAAAAGTGTTTATGACACATGTGTAGATTTTGGACAAATAGTCCATTGGAAATGTGCACCAGGTAGAGGTGAGGCTCCACTGATGAGACCCCATCCACCTAAAACTCTGTCTGAAGTCCTCATTATTGTTGTTACAGAAGATGGGAGCAGACGTGTTTAGCTGAGGGAGAGCCCTGAGAGTCAGAGACGGATGCTTACATCATACTTAAAAGAAAATAAAAATACACTGGAGAGTCCTGTCCAATGGAGACACGACTGGCATCATGGACTTGGAATTTGGATTCTGTGTCAGCATCCAGGACTTCAAAAAAGCGGTCAGTAGGGTTAGGGGAGCTGAGTTTCCAGTAATAGATTTATACCTAGATTATAAGAAAAAAGGATAAGACGTGTCCTCAAGCCCAATATTCCATAAAATTAGGCTGACATTATCCTGAAACACACACACACACACACACACACACACACGGATAATGTCAGCTAATATACATATACAAAATCAACTTATGAGAAATTCTCTTTTTCCCGCTCTTTGGTGGGCCATTTAGAATAAGGAACTGGGGTTCTAATTTCACACTGGAACATAATATCAAATTGTTTACCTTTACGCAGATGCATTCAGATGCCTTTTCTCAGCTATTAAACAGTCATGCAGTCTCCTGCCTGACAAAACACATGTAGTTACAGGAAGTATTAAAATAGTATCCTACAATTATATAACCATTTTAAAGTGTTAATATATAAACTTTTTTTCTTTATTGAGATCCCTGGAGCTTATCCACTTGATTGTATTTACACTCCTACCCATTTTTTCTCAAAGTACGTTTGGCTTATTTGCATCAGAACCACCTAGAATGCCTGTTTAAAATGCAGAATTCTTGGGCCCCGCCTCCAATATATAGACAGAATTTCTGAGTATGGGGTGAAGAGTCTTACAGATTTGATATCTCCTGAGTTCTCAAAAACACAGACTTTTGATAATCAAAGCGACATAAGTCAAATACCATCTTGGAATGAGAAGTCAAAGAAGAGCCAAACAGCAAGCTGAAGATGACAAAATTATGGCTCTATAAAGTCCCAATAACCCACCAGATATTTCTGCCTAAAGCCACCTGCAGACCACTGAGAGGCTGGGTTGTGGTCTTGGTAATGCATTCCCAGCCTTCCATTTCAAAACAAATCACAAGTGAGTCAAGGAAGCCTCATTTTCAGTTATATCAAAGGCAATCAATAGGCAGCTTTAAAACAACAAGGTTGCTCATTTGGCTTGAACAAAAGTCATCAACCGCAAGCAATCCTGTGGTGTCCATTGGAACCTAATGGACTCACACAGATTTGCTAAACTTTTTACAATATTTTAGGTTGGCTTTTTACAATATTTTATAGATTAGCCAGGTAACTAATATTTTTAAAAAATTAGGCCACATATGTGATTTAAACCTTCGAATTCAGCATGCTATTTTCTCTCCTTCCTTTATTAATTTTTCTGCAGATTAGTATTTTTAAAATTATATTACATATACTATTAGGCTAATATAAATATGAGTAAGCTGAACTCTAACAAAAAAATACTTGTGTATATTTTTTAAGGGAGAGGCACAGAACTTTCTGTCTCATTCTCTTGTGAGGTGAGATCCCAAAAAAAACCAATTGTGAGTCTGGTGTAATTAAGTGAAGGACAACAGCATAACAAAAAAAAGAATTAAAAAGAACAATAAATGTGCTGACCTTCCCTTAACCCCCAGACAACATATGCAGATGATGAGTTGACTCAGTATATATTTATTGAGTTTCTACTTATCAGGTAGAGGTTGAGAGCTGAGTTTCACATGACGTTAAGATACAAACTGAGTATTTGGAAATGATTTACCGTTCAGAAGAAAGTCAATGTTGAAGGTCACATGCTGATATCATTCCTGAAGACATAGCAATTAAAACTGAATATGGATAGAATACCTGAAGGAGACAGAGGTGCCCTACAGGCTGTCGTCACATTGTCTCAGTTATAAACGGCATTGCCCTATTTTTCACCTGAAATTGTACTGTCTTACACTATTTCTTTATCATAAACAGATACTAGTTTTTAAGAAAGAGAAGATGCAAATAAAATTTTTTTAAAAAAAGATCGTCAACAAAAAAAGTCTAAATATTATTAAAAAAGAAGAGTGGTATTAAAACAGAAGTATTCTTGATTTGCTCAGTAAAAAAGATTTTGTTACTTATGTAAATACCTAGAAATAGTAGAGGCAATGGTATTTGAGAATCACAGAAACATATATACTCAGTGATGTCTTGTCTACACCAGGTTACGATTCTCTTTAATGTGAGTAATCCCTTTTGTGCTAAAATGTCCAGTGATGCTTTTATAACTACACTAATGCCATAGGCCAAATGCCAAAAGAGAAGCACATATCCTAGTCCAACAGCTAATAATTACTGACATCATGTAATGATAACTACCAGAGCTGCTAGCACATGCAACTTTCAGATTAAATTGGATAGGAGGGCACACATTGGCATGCCCTGCTGGAAAATGTAGCAATAGAACAGCAACAAGACATAACTGCTGTCATTCTTCCCAAATTATATATTCTTGTTTTTACTTACATAAGGCAAAATATTAGATTATGTGGAAGATAAATACCTCTTTAGTACTTCATCCTACAAATCTAAATTCAATTTCGACTAGGTAAAGGCAAAGCTTGGCTCAGAAATCCTCTGTGCCTTTTGAATGTCCTTGAGTGTTTCCTAAGGATTCATTTCCCAACAGCAGTCTGAGGACGATCACACTCACACACTCCCCTGGAACTTGCTGCCATACACCCTTCTCATCAGAGAAGCGTGATGAAATATTCAGGACCCCGCCATCGTGGTGCATAGCAGAGTAATGCAGGGCTCTGACCTCCTCCAGGAAAATCAGTCAGGGAACAAATGCATGACAACAGGTGATACTAACTATGTACTGTAACCGAAAACCACCTAAAGCAGTTTTCATGTTACACACTCTCCAATGCTTACTGCAGAGGAAGTTGTACTAAAAGCTTTTTTAAATGCATGCTGCAGATTCATATGCAGATCCAGCCACAGCTGACCTTCGGCTCCACGTGAACTCTGTAGCCAACATGTGCCTGGATGGGGAGGCAGTGGAATGAGCCCCGGACTGAGTCAGGCTTGTGTCTGGCTCTCTCAAGGACTCAAGGACTAAAATTGGGCAAGTTGCTTCAGGTTTCAATCTCTTGATATGTAAAATGAAGGTATTATATTAAACAACATCTGTTTTATGTTCCAATTCAAAAAAATCTAGAGATAGAATTCTAAATATCATTTAAATAGCCAAAGAATACCCTGTAATGTGGATCTACTTCTGTTTATTCACCCTTACCCCTATTGATAAACTTTTAGGATGTTTCAGTTGTACTGCTATTTCAAACACTACTGCAATGAACAGCCCTGTACACATATCCTCACAATATAAAGCTTTATTTTTTCTATAGGTTAATGTCATTAACGTAGAGGCATGTCTACTACCTATGGTTAAGTAAAAAAGGAAGTTAAGAAGACATGTACATGTGATATGTATGATCCTACTTTTATGAAATAAAGCTACATTCTCTATAGGGGTATATTTCATTTGTATAACATAGCAGCCTGCTTTCTTGAAGGGACAGAAGAGATGCTATAAGAAAAAAGGAAATGGGCCGGATGCAGTGGCTCACGCCTGTAATCCCAGCACTTTGGGAGGCTCAGGCGGGCGGATCATGAGGTCAAGAGATTGAGACCATCCTGGCCAACATGGTGAAACCCTATCTCCATGAAAAATATAAAAATTAGTTGGGTGTGGTGACACACACCTGCAGTCCCAGCTACTCAGGAGGCTGAGGCAGGAGAATCGTTTGAACCCGGGAGGTAGAGGTTGCAGTGAACTGCAGTGAGCCGAGATCGCGCCACTGCACTACAGCCTGGTGACAGAGCGAGACTCCATCTCAAAAAAATAAAAAAAGGAAAAGGAAACCGCAACAGAATGGAAGCTCCCACAATATAGTGTTAATATTTAGAATATAAAACTAAAATGTATAAAAATATAAAACATTTTCATATACTGCTTTGAAAAAGAAATATAGATTAATGAAAAACTGATTTCATTAAGAGATAAAATATATAGGCAAATCTTAATTGGATTCCTTCTGTTATTGTTTTTCATATTGTTTTTGCAGAAAAGTAACATACAGACAAAAAGGGAAGTAATGAACCTGTGATGTGCATTTCTCGAGCAGTTCCAGGGCTGTGAAATACCAATGATATCTACTTATTCTCTATGGGAAAGGCACCAGGATGAGAAATTCTCCTGAACTGTATGAACTAATCTTCACAGGAAATTTTTAAAGTAGGTTTTATTATCCTTCAAAAAGGATAGGAAAACTGAGGCTGGGAAGGGTTAAGTAACTGGCCTATAATTCATTGCAGCATAAGTATCATACCTTAAATGTGTTCCATTCTTTGCCTGACCCCAAATCTGTGCTCTGAAGCATTGTGGAACATCAAAACCCTCTCTGCCTTCCCTACAGCCCAAAAATTCTCCATTTTCTACTATGGGAGGTATTAAAATTACACTAGATAAACCTCTATTTTAAAAGTATTCAAAACAAAACACAACACACTTGCTTAGAACAATAATAATAAACATTACAGAATAATATCATCCTTCTCGTTCTAAAATATTTTTAAAGAATATGATAACTTTATATTGGGTCCTAGATACCATACTGTATTTAGGGAATTTACCAAGATAGAGCTGGCTTTATTTTAAGTTAAGCAAAATGAACTGGCTTTCTTGTAAGCTAGGTTCAGTCTACGATTATCGGTTCTGTACAGTGTCTCCTCGTGGGCTAGTGAAACAGGATGGGGGGCGGGGAACCTCCTTCCCATCTTTCACTAGCCTGAGAAGTATCTTTTCAATATTTTATAATTTTGCCTTTGGCAAAGGGCTGCTTATCTCCTGGGAATTCAGGCACATTTTGAAGATTTCCCCATAGCCAATGAGCACACAATGATTATTCTCACAAAAGTTCTTAGGAAATGTCGCCTCTCTTGTGTCTCCTTCTTTCTAGATAAGCTCTCCCCACACCTTTCTCCTGAGATAGCCTAGAATCTCCCTTTTTATATTGCTGCAGAAACACAGATTCATTTCCACACAGGTTTACTCTGGCACCTATAGCATAGATCAATGCTATGGACAAGTGCTGTTGTGTGGGATTTAAAAGTAAATTTTCCATTCAGAGATTTTTTAAAAAAAAAATCTGGTCATAGCAGCCATTAGTCAACTTAGTCTTCCTTGCCCTCCTTTTTATTTCTAAGCATGATTCATTCAGGATATAAGATTGCATGGGCAATCATTCTAGTATTAAACACCTTGGAAAGATGAGGACCATCTTCTTCCTCCCTGTGTCTGATTCTCTTTCTGTTCCATCTTCTTTCCTTCCCCATTTCCTTCACTCTTTCCTTCCCTGTCCGGGTCTGTTGAATGCTGACTCAGGCCATCTGTGCTTTCCAGGCGAGCTCTTTCACTTATCGCTCATGATTTTGGCCAAGCCATTTAAAATGTCTAAGCCTCAATTTCCTCATGGGTAAAGGAAGCTAATAAGGTCTACCTAATGGACCCACCCAATAAAATTCTTTTGAGAATTAAGTGGGAAAATGTATATTAAACACATTGGAAACTCTTGTCTACAGGGGATATGTCATCAGTGAAAGTTGTTACTGCTGCTGTTTCTACTAGATTCCAAATTGAGAAGAAAATCTTTCTAAAGCAAGTATCAAGTAGAGTTAGGAGGAAGCATCTAAAGTTTCTGCAAGGACCATGGCATATCTTGAAAACTGCTGGGATGATTATTTGGATAACAGGAGTTGGCACCATTTTAATTATTTTATAGGCAATATAGAAATATATCTGCACTCCTCTTTAAAAAAATTACTAATACATAATAGTTGTATATTTTTATGGGGTACAAGTGATATTTTGCTCCTGCATAGAAAGTGTAATGATCAAGTCAGAATGTTAAGGTTGTCCATCACCTCGAGTATTTGTCATTTCTAAGTGTTGAAAATATTTTGAGTCCTCTCTTCTAGCAATTTTGAAATATACAACATATTCTTGTTCACTATAGTTACCTTACTCTGCTATTGAACATTAGAACGTATTCCTTCTACCTCACTGTATGTTTTACCCATTCACCAGCCTCTAATCCTACATGCCCTGCCCACATATACCCTCTCCAGCCTTTTTCCCCCATGTTCTCTTTCCTTCATCACATAAACACTGGCTTTCTAGTCAATGGGAAATAAATTACCAAATGATCATATTTCACAGCACAAGCTCATGTGCAAACCCATGATTAGACTTCAATCACTCAAAAAAATTATAAAATTGAATGAAAATGATATGAATATGTACGCATTTTCTGACAAAAGAGTCCAGCACTTCCACACAATTCTAAACAAATTCTAATAATCCTGAAGTGATTCTATACTGGATATATTGTGTATAAAGACATCATCAGATTTATTTTTTCCCTAGAAACCTAGGGAGTAAGTTTAATACACTCTAAAAATATAGTCTAGTGCAGTGTTTTGTCACCTTTGAGATGGTAGTCCCCTTTGATAGTTTTATACAAATTATAAACTTTCTCTCAAGATTAATAAATTGTCATCAATAATGGCTATATTTTCCAAGGCTCCTGGTGGTAAATTCTCCTTCATAGCAGCTAGGAACATTCCATCTCTCCCTTCCTTGACATACTGACTACTTTACAATCTCCCCTGATATTTCTCTGCTCTCTAATCTCCTTTGTTCTTTGTGAGAAGGCCACAGCAGTGAGTCCTTCTATAGCATTGGCTACCTAGGACATGGACAGAGAAGGAAAGACACAAGGAGAAGGGGGCAAAAAGAAGATGGGACAGAAAGGTAAGAGAGTCAGACACAGAGAGGAAGGAGATAGAGACAGGAGAGAAGGAAGAAAAAGGACAGGAGAAGAGGAAGAAAGAGAGGGACGAAGGGGGGAATTAATGGGGGAAGGAGAAGAAGGGAAGAGAGAATATGACTTGGTAGCTTTTGGTAGGTCAAGAAGTAGGTTTATGAGGAACACCTCTTTCAAACCTCTCAACTTCCTTCTCCATTCAACACATTTGCTCTAAAATAAAGGTGAAGTAACTGAGAACAGCCTGGCCTACAGCTTTTACAGTGACCTATGAATGGATATTATATAGAATGTGTTAATAATTTTCCTTTGATGTATTTTATTTATTTATTTATTTTTATTTATTTATTTATTTTTTTTTTGAGATGGATTCTGGCTCTGTCGCCCAGGCTGGAGTGCAGCGGCCCCATCTGGGCTCACTGCAAGCTCCGCCTTCCAGGTTCACGCCATTCTCCTGCCTCAGCCTCCCAAGTACCTGGGACTACAGGTGCCTGCCATCACGCCCTTTAGTAGAGATGGGGTTTCACCATGTTAGCCAGGATGGTCTTGATCTCCTGACCTTGTGATCCGCCCACCTTGGCCTCCCAAAGTGCTAGGATTACAGGCGTGAGCCACCGCGCCCGGCCTGATGTATTTTATTTTACACAACCAAGTTACTGAGCTATACTTTACTGACAAACTATTTCTTGGAGTATGAATGAGGGGGACAACTGCCTCCTTAGTGAACCGAACCAAAAAATCCCTTCTATGCCAGTTTTGCCCTTTTGTCCTGGTAAAATATTAGATGTCTCTGACATTTTTGCTACAAGATAAATTATTTTCAACTCAGTTTAACAAATGTGAATTGGATTTCTTACAGCTTTCTTATATCGAGCCCAAGAAATAGAAAATTTATATCTGCTCTAAAAATTGAGAGGACTGTAAATGTCAGAGGTGAGTTGCATCCATCAAAAAAAAGTCCTAACTGAAAAAAGTTATTTTTTCTAAAAATTAATTTGCTTTCTTCCTGAAAATATCTACTGTTTCCATGATATGGTTTTCAATCTTTTCTTTGTGCTTCTGATATCATAATGGCAAAATATTTCACTTGAGTCTGCATTATTTATTCACCCATCAGTCAATCATTTATTAGGGAACTGTAAAATCAGGTTACCTTGAAACGACTTCTCTGATTTCTTTAAGATCAACATTAAAGTGGAAACACCTGGGATCTAAATAACTAGAGAAAATTTGCATACAAAATGAATTAGCATCACCATTGAAAAGCCTCTTTTATCCTAATCTGAAGTTTATGGGGAGCAGCTAAAACTAAGAATAAAACAGATCATTCTTGGTCAGCTTTGATGATCAGACAGTTGTCTACAGAACCCCAAGTCTATGAGCAAAGTGACTCAGTTTATGTACGGGGCCAACATAATAGTCTTTTTTTAATTTTAATTTTTATTTTTGAGATAGAGTCTTGCTCTGTCTCCCAGGCTGGAGTGCAATGGCGTGATCTCGGCTCACTGCACACTCTGCCTCCTGGGTTCAAGTGATTCTTCTGCCTCAGTCTCCTGAGTGGCTGTGATTACAGGTGCATGCCACCACATCTGGCTCATTTTTTGTATTTTGAGTAGAGACAGGGTTTCGCCGTGTTGGCCACGCTGGTCTCGAACTCCTGACCTCAGGTAATCGCCCACCTTGACTTCCCAAAGTGCTGGGATTACAGGCGAGAGCCACTGCCACCGTGCCGGGCCAGTAGTCTTTAGTTTCTGAGAAACGGCAGAAACTGCTAGTTCCTTGAAACCCTATAATGAGGAGTTATTGGGTAAAGTTAGAAAGCTTAATTATAAGATGGTCTGATGGACATGTTTACCTCCAATGAATGAGTCAGTTTAGATCACATTTTCTGCCTTCCAGCCTTAACACATTTGTTTCCTCACCTCCAAAGCTGGTGGTGACTCATCCCATGCTAAAATGGCCTTGTTGAAGGGAACAAATGGCTGAGCCCTGATATTAATGTCACTTTGTTCCTATAGCCATTCCTCCTTTTGGGGTGACTGACTAGTAAGAACTCAAGTGTAGGTAAATTTAGAAATACAGAAGCCGCTTCTCTCCATACCCAGGTAGATGGAGAGAAGCAAGTTCTCATGCTGGGCCGGTGTGCCCACTGTCCTTCCAAAGGTGAAACTACCACATTGGAGTTTCTTAATTTATTTCCCCATCTGATGGGTTTCAGGGATGCCTGCAGATCTCACCTTTCTCTCTTACACTCATCACTGTCATAGTGTTTCTCAAACTCAGCACTATTTTGGGCCAAATATTTTGTTTTGTTTTGGAGGGGTACCCTGTCTATTGTAGGATGATTAGCAGCATCCTTGGCGTCTATCTACTAAATGTCAGAAGTATTCTCCCACTGTAGCAACAAAAATGTTGCCATTCTCTAATGTCCCCTAGGGGTAATATCACCCTGGATACAGAACCACTCTACTAAGTCTATAAACTTGATTAATGAGAGTGCCACGGATTCTTGATTTCAGCCCTAGTGACTCAGATTTTACACGTGACTTTCACAATATTATCTATATAATTTGCTATATATTAACTATATAACTCCCTAGAATACACTGGCTTATAAGCAATAAATCAAATGCATTTGGATTTAGCGTTGAGCATTTTATAACCCTCAAGAAAAGCTGAGCCTTTGTTTTTGTAAGAATTCGGCTATGCCAGAACCAATGAGACCATATCTCCCCAACATAAAACACATCTTGCAAGTTATGACCCCCTATATTCAAATGGTAGCCTAGGACTGGAGCAAAGAGCCAGCAGCTATCAGTTCTTAATTTTACTCTTGATTGCTTCTTATTTTTCTTTATTGGGTTGAACTGATCAGACTTTGCACATATTAGCCTATGTGACCTAATTCTTTTCCTCCTATGTTTTCTGTTTCAAGGCTCTTGATCACTGTCATTTTCATTGGCCCCACTCCTGCATAATAGCTCCTTCTTTAATATACTTCTCACTCCGACTTCTGTTTTATATTCGAAATCTGTGATTGTCACTTTTCTCTTTCATCTTTTAATGCATCACCAGCTTAGACCTATGGTACCCAGTTGGCCTCAATTCACTAGTGTCATCCTGGCATCTTTTTGACTTCTCTGTTCTGAATCTGTTCATTTCATGTCATGACAGAACACTTAGAACATGAAAAAGTAAGGGAAAGCAATTTAACAAAGGGGCAAAAATAAAAAACCATACATTCTCAGAAATAAGCATACAAACTTTATAACTTCTGAGAACACCACATTATCACACGACAGTGTACCAAGTGTCATTTGCAGTAATGATTTTGAGCCTTCAATAAAGGAGTATGTGTGCTCTCCTTAAGAAGAAAAAAATACAATATTTAGAAATAGTTTCAACTCATCTGGTTAACATAGAAGTTGCAATACCTGAAGTGATAAGCTCGAATTTTCTGCAAAACACACTTATGTTACCTAAATATTTATTAGCCAATTTGTATTTATGCTTATTATGTTGAATTGTATATGATTGCTAGTTTTACAAATATTATAAAATTTGGTAAACATTTTATGAATATTAACAATTATGTATTCAACCAAAATAATACTGAAAGGTTTTTTTTGTTTTTTGGTTTTTTTTCAAGTTCCATGATACATGTGCAGGACGTGGAATTTTGTTACTTAGGTAAATGTATGCCAGGCCATACCACCCTGAACATGCCCGATCTTGTCTGAAACTTCTCTAAATGCAAGACAATACAAACTAGCAATGCCTTCTTCAAAAGCCAAATACACTTAAAGTTTTATGAAAATAATTTTCATTTTGCTAATGTTTCATCAATGCTTCCTTCTTGTGTGGATAGCTTCATGATTCCAGAAACTCAAGAACATTAACTGAACAATCAACTAAAACAGTGCAAGTAATGACTCCACAAGACAGTGCAAGTAACGACTCTATAGCCAATGGATAAATAAGAGAATGAGGTGATTATTTTAACTAGCAAATCTATTTGCAAAGGACACTTAACGGATCCTCAAGTTTCTGTTTTGCCATGTTTAGTGCATTTCGATTGCAAATGTCAACAATTGCATTTTTTGGATTCTAATCTCCAGCAGCATAATAAATAATGTGCACTGCATTTGTCATTTTAAGATGACAGCACTCAGCGGCAAGAACCTAACAAACAAAACAAGCTGAAGAATCATTAAGTTTCAGTACGCAACTACCACCTTAACAAGTGATCATTAAAGTAATATTTTCTGCAATGAAACCCCTATAGTTGCTAATCATTGATGATAGCTGATGTTAGAAACCAATAACAGATACACATCTTCAATACATGAGATGGAATATAAGACAGAAAGTTAAGTAAGGAAAAGGAAAAGGAGACAGAAAGAAACCTAATTATATCACACACCCAGGAACTCTGAAATGATGAACTCGTTTCATCTCAGAGGAACATAAAGAAATGTAGAGGAGTCAATTTAAATTTATTATCTGCCTGCTGCTGTTTCAGCTGCTGCTAACAGACGTTCCATAGAGAACCTATGGGGAGAAAAGCATTTTTATATGTTCTCCTGGTAAGAAGCTGGGGTGAGGGTGTTGAGGATGAATGTAAATGTGAATATATGGTACTTCATCAGGACCAAGTTTTATGTTATCATCTCAAGGGAGCTAAGTAAAGTAAAAGTTCAATGAATATTTGCTGAATAAATAAATGATGCAGTGATTCCAAAACTCCCTAGAAATCCATTGTGTGGTTCAGTAGAGTCTAGTATTGAACCATGATCTCTCATCAGCAGTGGCAAGAAGAAATCTTTGTGTCAGGTAAAAGAAGAAACAACAGGGGCCAGGCATGCTGGCTCAAGCCTGCATTCCCAGCCTTTGGGAGGCTGAAGCAGATGAATCACCTGAGGTCAAGAGTTCAAGATCAGCCTGGCCAATATGGGGAAAACCCGTCTCTACTAAAACTACAAAAAATTAGGCGGGCATGGTAATGGGCACCTGTAATCCCAGCTACTTGGGAGGCTGAGGCAGGAGAATCACTTGAACCCGGGAGGCAGAGGTTACAGCGAGCTGAGATTGTGCCATTGCGCTCCAGCCTGGGCAACAAGAGTGAAGCTCCATCTCAAAAAAAAAAAGAAGAAGAAGAAGAAGAATTAAAAACGAAAACAAAAACAGGGCCACTGCCAGTTATTTGATACCTTTTCTATATCTGCTAGCAGCCACCAACTGGTGATAAGAGGGACTTCTCAATCTTCAAGCCTCCCTGGAAACATGACTCCACTTCTCTTATCCTCAGGAAGCATGCACTAGGCCAGTTGCATTTAATACCACATACAGGGTTTTCCATCATAAGTACAGTATATATTTCTCCAATTTTTTTCACGTAAAATATAAATTAAAAAAATCAATGCAACAGAATATTCAAAATCCAAAGACAAGTGAAGCCTCAGAGCAAATAGATGTTAAGAAAATCCAAGCTAGACTCTGCCTTCTTGATTTTCATATCTAAGTGCTAGAAAGCTTTTTTCTTATTTTGTTTTATTTTTTGTTTGTTTGTTTTACAGTAAAAGAGAGTAACTCAAAGCTGTTCTTCTTTTTCCCCCAGTCTGTTTTTTTTTTCTTTTCTTTTCTTTTTTTCTAATTGTACTTTAAGTTCTAGGGCACATGTGCACAACCTGCAGGTTTGTTACATATGTATACATGTGCCATGTTGGTGTGCTGCACCCATTAACACGTCATTTACATTAGGCATATCTCCTAATGCTGTTCCTCCCCCCTCCCCCACCCCACAACAGGCCCCAGTGTGTGATGTTCCCCTTCCTGTGTCCAAGTGTTCTCATTGTTCAATTCCCACCTATGAGTGAGAACATACGGTGTTTGGTTTTTTGTCCTTGCAATAGTTTGCTGAGAATGATGGTTTCCAGCTTCATCCATGTCCCTACAAAGGAAATGAACTCATCCTTTTTTATGGCTGCATAGTATTCCATGGTGTATCTGTGACACATTTTCTGAATCCGGTCTATCATGATGGACGTTTGGGTTGGTTCCAAGTCTTTGCTATTGTGAATAGTGCCACAATAAACATACATGTGCATGTGTCTTTATAGCAGCGTGATTTATAATCCTTTGGGTATATACCCAGTAATGGGATGGCTGGGTCAAATGGTATTTCTAGTTCTAGATTCCTTGTTCTTTAACACTAGAGCCTTAGTTCGGAGTTTGGTTAAACTGTTCAGTGAGCTAACTCCAACGTTTACATAGAATGTACTTTTTCCATGAAAACAGTGTGATGTAATGACCTAAAAGTAGAGATTCAGTGACAGATCACCTGGATTTCCACTCTAATGCTGCCTTTAACGGCTGTGTAATAATGGCCAAGTTACTTAACTTGTCACCAAAAGATTATGTATGATTATTTCTGCATTCAGGGGATCTATAGTAATTTATGTTTTCCAGTTTATATTTTATTTTTCTGCTTTCTATAATTCCTATAGCGAACAAATTTTAAAAAAATAAGAAGAAAGAAACTTCAATTGGTGACAAGGTATCAAGTAAAAACGAACATTAAATGAAGCACCACCTCAAATGCTACATTTTACAAAGTTCGACTTCAGCTATAATCAACATAGTTTCTAATTTTAATCAGTTAATGGAAAGCATAAATCAGCCACTCAATTTTTGCTCATAAGTAATTTCTGGGGGCAAGTATGTATCAGAGTTGAAATTCTCGATCAACTAAAAATATCACATAAAAATTCTCCCACCTTCTCATTATCAAACACTGCTTGGTTTTCATAATTGCGGTGTTGAGCTCTGGCCTACAGATAACGTTCTGATACATCCAATAATACTTTTGCTGCTACATCAATAAAACATGGTTGTAAACTCAGCACTTACCATTCACATGGCTAACACAATTATGCCCGTCTCCATAATAATACACCAACATAAAATCATCCTCATGGCCATATGAAAGTTAATTTCCTCCAAATTATATGCTGTGTTCATAAGACATGACTGTGCATTTAGACAGTGCTTACCTGTTAAGGGGCTCTGAACACTGCCTGTGTGTGTGTTCTATTTATGTGTATACATCACTGATGCAAAAAGAGACAGCCTTTTATTTCAAAGGTATCTATGTCCTGATTTGCACTAAAAACTTAGACTCCTTACGATCATAAATTTCATATTCAATCATAGTACCATTCTACTGAGCTCATTATTCAGTCTTTCACCAGTACAAACAAGAACTATTTTATGGAAAGCCATTCATTTACTCAATCTCCTGCTGGTGTTAAAGAAAGCTGCAAAAGTAAATCTAAGCCAGCTCTGCATTTTGGGATGTCACAGCTCAACTGGGAAGAGAGGTATGAAAACAATTCCAGTGTATGCAGGGCTGTTATAGCCACACTTTAGGCATGTGAGGCGGGGGAGATAGGGAAGACAGAAAATGTGTTTAGGGTAGGTGTTACTAAAAAGAATTTGCAATGAGTTTCAGGAAATGAGTAGGTTTTTGGCCAGTGGGTAGGAGAGAAAACAAGGAAATCCCACATTCTAAAGAGAAACAGAATACCTGAACAGAGGACACATGAATGAGCAAGGAGAGAAAATGACATTGTAAGAAAAATGCTCCCTTTTCCTCAGCCAAAAGTTTTCTTACTTTCAGTTAGTATATGCAGATTTAATTCAACATGTCATTTGGGCAACCACTAGAATTTTCAATTGAGAAGAGAGAAATCACAAGTCAATTCAAATTATAAAAGCAAATTTGGCAAGATCATATGGTTACGGCCGTGCTAGAGGGAGCGGATGGGCATCTGGTTCTCTCGCCAGTTCTCTTTGATCTGGCCTGCTACAGCTTTGTGAGTTCTTGCTAAAATGTATTATTGCTGCCATTTTACTGTGCATATTACATTCTGCTCTTTCCACATCCTATGGTAATGTCTTTGTGCCACTCTATGGTTAAACATAATTTTAACTATTGCGACTACATATGCATTGGCAATTCAGTATGTGTAATACTCAAGGGGATCATTTTAAAAAGATTCTCGGTGTTAACAACATGGTAAGGAAAGTGAGGTCTTCAAACAAACAAAAAACAGAAGTTCCATAAGGATTCTCACTGTCTATCTACCTAGACATTTGTTTTACATTTATTTCTACAGAATAAAATTTAACAATATAGAAAGATCTAATGGGTCTATGAAAAGATTTGCTTTCACTGTCCCCAGTCCTATTCATTTTCTCCAATATATGATTTCACATAGATGGCATAAGTTCTTGAGGCATGTGGACTCAGATTTCACTTACTAAAAACAAAACAACTACAATAAAATAAAATTTGTGATGCTGCTAAAATTCATACATTTCCCAAATTTGAAGACCCTCCTTTGAGTCGACAGGGTCCCCAGGACCCGTATTAGAAAAGAAGAGCTTTTAGAGAATATTTTGCTAATATTCACTGCTGCTTCTCCTTTTTTGTGTGTGCAGTAACCTCACTTCTGATAAGCTTTTAAACCCATAGCTAGCTAAATCACGTTAGGCCTTCACCTAGTATATGTACCCATCATCTCTTTCCAGTAATGTATAGCTTGCCTAAAATGATGTAAAGAAGAAATACTGAGTTCAGTATGGCTAGTGGAGAAGTGGTTTGTAGGAAAACATAAGAGACAAGGTTAAAAAAGCACAAAGAACTCACAACAAATGGAAAAGAAAAAGAAAGTTTGGTGTCATATGGGAGCTCATCATACATGGTTAAAGAATTAATACATGTAAATTCCTATCCATACACATACACATAGTCTATCCTCGAAGGTTAGACTGCAAGGCTCTTCCTAGCCTTTAGATCAACTCAAAAATGAGAAACTTTGACATAATAAATTTCTCAGGGATTATCTGGTTGTGATCTATTTAATATAAATGAGTCTGGACTATGAAAAACACAGTTTTCCTTGAGTTCAGATTTTTAGGGCCTTCTCTCTGTAGGGCATTAAGGCCTCACAGGGTCATGATCATTTTATAATCTTTAGGAAAAGAGCCAAGGACATTCCTCAGCCAATTTTATATGCAGGTCTTATAGCAGAGGGGGAGGAGCAATGCTACAACTTGCAGAAGACTCAGGGAAGATTGTCAGGACGGGAGAATGCCATATGAGTTGGAGAGAAGGCTCCAAGCAGGTCCTGAATCAGAATAGAACCTACATGAATGATGGTACATGCTCAAGGATTTGCAGATTTGGATTTGTACATCTCTATCTCCTTGATCAAACACAACTGGTCAAACTATCACAGAGCATAGACAATGAGGTGTCTAAGAAAGATCCCTGAGAGCCAATGAGGTACAGACTAAGAGAATGGGTTTTGAGGTCGTGTAAACAAAAGTCTGAACTCCGGCTTTCCAATTTACTAGTTATTCACCCACAAAATATTTTCTTGGCCTCTCTCAGTCTCAAAGTCATCTATATAACCCTAAAATATTGTGGGAAAGAAGTTACAAATAATACAAGTGAGATATTTGGCATATGTTTGACATTCAACATGTATGAACTACTATTACATGAACATCATCTAGGAATGTAAGTGAGTTATAACACTAAAGTGCAATATTTCTGCAGTTGCTTGTGGAGCAATTCATCACTTTGTGGAGCAACTCATCACTTTACATAGGCTCAGTGAGGGCCTTTTTTTTTTTTAACCTCTTCAATATCTTTAAATCTTTAAAGTTCTAAAAAAAATACTGTATTTCCCTCTGTTGGTCTAAAAATTACTATTAAATTCTTGGATTTCACATACAATTTTATGCTCATTTAGTAAATACGTGCGCCTTACACATAACTTTTCAAAGTATTATCATTCTGAAGTGAAGAGATGATGGAGACTGAAAGGTTCCATTAAATATCTTCTGCTCAGTGAAGAAAAAGACAGCTTACAGGGCATGCTTAAGAGACTCAAGGAGTGTGTGACAGTCTGCAGCATAACAGACCTAACCATACAGTGTCCAAAGGTCTTTGGACTTCTGGCCTGACATTCTCTTCCCTACATTATCTTTTGAGCTTCCTCTACTCAGTCCTTACTCTTTCCTTTCTGGAGTTGCTTTGTAAACACTTTAGCTTCATAGAAGGTCCTGTGAGATGTCAAAATATTCCATCTCTGTATTTAATCAGCCTGACTTTGCATCTAAACCTAGTAAATTTGGGATATCATTTGTTTGACACCTCTGCCTTCACAAACCTATGATTCCTAATATTATTGGTTAAGGCATCACAGATGTCATTTAAAACAATCATTCTCCATCAAAACACAAATCCAGAAAATCAGACTTCTTAGTAAATATTTCAAAACTTCCTATATAAAAAAATCCCCAGCTCCCTTTCTTTTCTTAGACTTCCTGTCACAACATTCACACCATTTATGAATAACAATCTGGAGCTGGTGTGTTAGAGTCAGGCTGAAAAATTGGTTATCTCAGATTCACTTAGAAGTCATCCATAAAATACTCAATGGAGGCCGGGCG